>NW_026698155.1:0-63681 GCF_030435755.1 Ochotona princeps
TGAGAACAACTCCATTTGGCTCACTAACTTCACACACCATCAGGCTTCCAAGCAGCTCTCAAGGAAACTCAGTTTTCACACTCTATGCTTAGTGCCCTTTGAGTGCATTATCTAGGAATGAACCTGGTAGAGCATCCCACACAAACGAATGCTCCACATGCGGGTTTCACATGCCACCAGCTCCACATTCACAGGCAACTTCAGCACCACAGCCGTTTTCAGATAGCCCTCAATGCAAAGGCTCTAGACGCAAATAGTGGTATGAGAGCTAATTCAATCAAGGAAACACTGCATGTTGGTGAAGGGCATATTGAAGAAGAATCAGCCGAGTGGTTCTTGTGGGAGAACAACTCCATTTGGCTCACTAACTTCACACACCATCAGGCTTCCAAGCAGCTCTCAAGGAAACTCAGTTTTCACACTCTATGCTTAGTGCCCTTTGAGTGCCTAGGACTGAAATGAAGCTTGGTGAGCATCCCACACAAACGAATGCTCCACATGCGGGTTTCACATGCCACCAACTCCACATTCACAGGCAACTTCAGCGCCACAGCCGTTTTCAGATAGCCCTCAATGCAAAGGCTCTAGACGCAAATATTGGTGTGAGAGCTAATTCAATCAAGGAAACACTGCATGTTGGTGAAGGGCATATTGAAGAAGAATCAGCCGAGTGGTTCTTGTGGGAGAACAACTCCATTTGGCTCACTAACTTCACACACCATCAGGCTTCCAAGCAGCTCTCAAGGAAACTCAGTTTTCACACTCTATGCTTAGTGCCCTTTGAGTGCATTATCTAGGAATGAACCTGGTAGAGAATCCCACACAAACGAATGCTCCACATGCGGGTTTCACATGCCACCAACTCCACATTCACAGGCAACTTCAGCACCACAGCCGTTTTCAGATAGCCCTCAATGCAAAGGCTCTAGACGCAAATAGTGGTATGAGAGCTAATTCAATCAAGGAAACACTGCATGTTGGTGAAGGGCATATTGAAGAAGAATCAGCCGAGTGGTTCTTGTGGGAGAACAACTCCATTTGGCTCACTAACTTCACACACCATCAGGCTTCCAAGCAGCTCTCAAGCAAACTCAGTTTTCACACTCTATGCTTAGTGCCCTTTGAGTGCCTAGGCCTGAAATGAAGCTTGGTGAGCATCCCACACAAACGAATGCTCCACATGCGGGTTTCACATGCCACCAACTCCACATTCACAGGCAACTTCAGCGCCACAGCCGTTTTCAGATAGCCCTCAATGCAAAGGCTCTAGACGCAAATATTGGTGTGAGAGCTAATTCAATCAAGGAAACACTGCATGTTGGTGAAGGGCATATTGAAGAAGAATCAGCCGAGTGGTTCTTGTGGGAGAACAACTCCATTTGGCTCACTAACTTCACACACCATCAGGCTTCCAAGCAGCTCTCAAGGAAACTCAGTTTTCACACTCTATGCTTAGTGCCCTTTGAGTGCATTATCTAGGAATGAACCTGGTAGAGCATCCCACACAAACGAATGCTCCACATGCGGGTTTCACATGCCACCAGCTCCACATTCACAGGCAACTTCAGCACCACAGCCGTTTTCAGATAGCCCTCAATGCAAAGGCTCTAGACGCAAATAGTGGTATGAGAGCTAATTCAATCAAGGAAACACTGCATGTTGGTGAAGGGCATATTGAAGAAGAATCAGCCGAGTGGTTCTTGTGGGAGAACAACTCCATTTGGCTCACTAACTTCACACACCATCAGGCTTCCAAGCAGCTCTCAAGGAAACTCAGTTTTCACACTCTATGCTTAGTGCCCTTTGAGTGCCTAGGGCTGAAATGAAGCTTGGTGAGCATCCCACACAAACGAATGCTCCACATGCGGGTTTCACATGCCACCAACTCCACATTCACAGACAACTTCAGCGCCACAGCCGTTTTCAGATAGCCCTCAATGCAAAGGCTCTAGACGCAAATATTGGTGTGAGAGCTAATTCAATCAAGGAAACACTGCATGTTGGTGAAGGGCATATTGAAGAAGAATCAGCCGAGTGGTTCTTGTGGGAGAACAACTCCATTTGGCTCACTAACTTCACACACCATCAGGCTTCCAAGCAGCTCTCAAGGAAACTCAGTTTTCACACTCTATGCTTAGTGCCCTTTGAGTGCCTAGGGCTGAAATGAAGCTTGGTGAGCATCCCACACAAACGAATGCTCCACATGCGGGTTTCACATGCCACCAACTCCACATTCACAGGCAACTTCAGCGCCACAGCCGTTTTCAGATAGCCCTCAATGCAAAGGCTCTAGACGCAAATAGTGGTGTGAGAGCTAATTCAATCAAGGAAACACTGCATGTTGGTGAAGGGCATATTGAAGAAGAATCAGCCGAGTGGTTCTTGTGGGAGAACAACTCCATTTGGCTCACTAACTTCACACACCATCAGGCTTCCAAGCAGCTCTCAAGGAAACTCAGTTTTCACACTCTATGCTTAGTGCACTTTGAGTGCCTAGGGCTGAAATGAAACTTGGTGAGCATCCCACACAAACGAATGCTCCACATGCGGGTTTCACATGCCACCAGCTCCACATTCACAGGCAACTTCAGCACCACAGCCGTTTTCAGATAGCCCTCAATGCAAAGGCTCTAGACGCAAATAGTGGTATGAGAGCTAATTCAATCAAGGAAACACTGCATGTTGGTGAAGGGCATATTGAAGAAGAATCAGCCGAGTGGTTCTTGTGGGAGAACAACTCCATTTGGCTCACTAACTTCACACACCATCAGGCTTCCAAGCAGCTCTCAAGCAAACTCAGTTTTCACACTCTATGCTTAGTGCCCTTTGAGTGCCTAGGGCTGAAATGAAGCTTGGTGAGCATCCCACACAAACGAATGCTCCACATGCGGGTTTCACATGCCACCAACTCCACATTCACAGGCAACTTCAGCGCCACAGCCGTTTTCAGATAGCCCTCAATGCAAAGGCTCTAGACGCAAATATTGGTGTGAGAGCTAATTCAATCAAGGAAACACTGCATGTTGGTGAAGGGCATATTGAAGAAGAATCAGCCGAGTGGTTCTTGTGGGAGAACAACTCCATTTGGCTCACTAACTTCACACACCATCAGGCTTCCAAGCAGCTCTCAAGGAAACTCAGTTTTCACACTCTATGCTTAGTGCCCTTTGAGTGCCTAGGGCTGAAATGAAGCTTGGGGAGAATCCCACACAAACGAATGCTCCACATGCGGGTTTCACATGCCACCAACTCCACATTCACAGGCAACTTCAGCACCACAGCCGTTTTCAGATAGCCCTCAATGCAAAGTCTCTAGACGCAAATAGTGGTGTGAGAGCTAATTCAATCAAGGAAACACTGCATGTTGGTGAAGGGCATATTGAAGAAGAATCAGCCGAGTGGTTCTTGTGGGAGAACAACTCCATTTGGCTCACTAACTTCACACACCATCAGGCTTCCAAGCAGCTCTCAAGCAAACTCAGTTTTCACACTCTATGCTTAGTGCCCTTTGAGTGCCTAGGACTGAAATGAAGCTTGGTGAGCATCCCACACAAACGAATGCTCCACATGCGGGTTTCACATGCCACCAACTCCACATTCACAGGCAACTTCAGCGCCACAGCCGTTTTCAGATAGCCCTCAATGCAAAGGCTCTAGACGCAAATATTGGTGTGAGAGCTAATTCAATCAAGGAAACACTGCATGTTGGTGAAGGGCATATTGAAGAAGAATCAGCCGAGTGGTTCTTGTGGGAGAACAACTCCATTTGGCTCACTAACTTCACACACCATCAGGCTTCCAAGCAGCTCTCAAGGAAACTCAGTTTTCACACTCTATGCTTAGTGCCCTTTGAGTGCATTATCTAGGAATGAACCTGGTAGAGCATCCCACACAAACGAATGCTCCACATGCGGGTTTCACATGCCACCAGCTCCACATTCACAGGCAACTTCAGCACCACAGCCGTTTTCAGATAGCCCTCAATGCAAAGGCTCTAGACGCAAATATTGGTATGAGAGCTAATTCAATCAAGGAAACACTGCATGTTGGTGAAGGGCATATTGAAGAAGAATCAGCCGAGTGGTTCTTGTGGGAGAACAACTCCATTTGGCTCACTAACTTCACACACCATCAGGCTTCCAAGCAGCTCTCAAGGAAACTCAGTTTTCACACTCTATGCTTAGTGCCCTTTGAGTGCCTAGGACTGAAATGAAGCTTGGTGAGCATCCCACACAAACGAATGCTCCACATGCGGGTTTCACATGCCACCAACTCCACATTCACAGGCAACTTCAGCGCCACAGCCGTTTTCAGATAGCCCTCAATGCAAAGGCTCTAGACGCAAATATTGGTGTGAGAGCTAATTCAATCAAGGAAACACTGCATGTTGGTGAAGGGCATATTGAAGAAGAATCAGCCGAGTGGTTCTTGTGGGAGAACAACTCCATTTGGCTCACTAACTTCACACACCATCAGGCTTCCAAGCAGCTCTCAAGGAAACTCAGTTTTCACACTCTATGCTTAGTGCCCTTTGAGTGCATTATCTAGGAATGAACCTGGTAGAGAATCCCACACAAACGAATGCTCCACATGCGGGTTTCACATGCCACCAGCTCCACATTCACAGGCAACTTCAGCACCACAGCCGTTTTCAGATAGCCCTCAATGCAAAGGCTCTAGACGCAAATAGTGGTATGAGAGCTAATTCAATCAAGGAAACACTGCATGTTGGTGAAGGGCATATTGAAGAAGAATCAGCCGAGTGGTTCTTGTGGGAGAACAACTCCATTTGGCTCACTAACTTCACACACCATCAGGCTTCCAAGCAGCTCTCAAGCAAACTCAGTTTTCACACTCTATGCTTAGTGCCCTTTGAGTGCCTAGGCCTGAAATGAAGCTTGGTGAGCATCCCACACAAACGAATGCTCCACATGCGGGTTTCACATGCCACCAACTCCACATTCACAGGCAACTTCAGCGCCACAGCCGTTTTCAGATAGCCCTCAATGCAAAGGCTCTAGACGCAAATATTGGTGTGAGAGCTAATTCAATCAAGGAAACACTGCATGTTGGTGAAGGGCATATTGAAGAAGAATCAGCCGAGTGGTTCTTGTGGGAGAACAACTCCATTTGGCTCACTAACTTCACACACCATCAGGCTTCCAAGCAGCTCTCAAGGAAACTCAGTTTTCACACTCTATGCTTAGTGCCTTTTGAGTGCATTATCTAGGAATGAACCTGGTAGAGCATCCCACACAAACGAATGCTCCACATGCGGGTTTCACATGCCACCAGCTCCACATTCACAGGCAACTTCAGCACCACAGCCGTTTTCAGATAGCCCTCAATGCAAAGGCTCTAGACGCAAATAGTGGTATGAGAGCTAATTCAATCAAGGGAACACTGCATGTTGGTGAAGGGCATATTGAAGAAGAATCAGCCGAGTGGTTCTTGTGGGAGAACAACTCCATTTGGCTCACTAACTTCACACACCATCAGGCTTCCAAGCAGCTCTCAAGGAAACTCAGTTTTCACACTCTATGCTTAGTGCCCTTTGAGTGCCTAGGGCTGAAATGAAGCTTGGTGAGCATCCCACACAAACGAATGCTCCACATGCGGGTTTCACATGCCACCAACTCCACATTCACAGGCAACTTCAGCGCCACAGCCGTTTTCAGATAGCCCTCAATGCAAAGGCTCTAGACGCAAATAGTGGTGTGAGAGCTAATTCAATCAAGGAAACACTGCATGTTGGTGAAGGGCATATTGAAGAAGAATCAGCCGAGTGGTTCTTGTGGGAGAACAACTCCATTTGGCTCACTAACTTCACACACCATCAGGCTTCCAAGCAGCTCTCAAGGAAACTCAGTTTTCACACTCTATGCTTAGTGCCCTTTGAGTGCCTAGGGCTGAAATGAAACTTGGTGAGCATCCCACACAAACGAATGCTCCACATGCGGGTTTCACATGCCACCAGCTCCACATTCACAGGCAACTTCAGCGCCACAGCCGTTTTCAGATAGCCCTCAATGCAAAGGCTCTAGACGCAAATAGTGGTATGAGAGCTAATTCAATCAAGGAAACACTGCATGTTGGTGAAGGGCATATTGAAGAAGAATCAGCCGAGTGGTTCTTGTGGGAGAACAACTCCATTTGGCTCACTAACTTCACACACCATCAGGCTTCCAAGCAGCTCTCAAGGAAACTCAGTTTTCACACTCTATGCTTAGTGCCCTTTGAGTGCCTAGGGCTGAAATGAATCTTGGTGAGCATCCCACACAAACGAATGCTCCACAAGCGGGTTTCACATGCCACCAACTCCACATTCACAGGCAACTTCAGCGCCACAGCCGTTTTCAGATAGCCCTCAATGCAAAGGCTCTAGACGCAAATATTGGTGTGAGAGCTAATTCAATCAAGGAAACACTGCATGTTGGTGAAGGGCATATTGAAGAAGAATCAGCCGAGTGGTTCTTGTGGGAGAACAACTCCATTTGGCTCACTAACTTCACACACCATCAGGCTTCCAAGCAGCTCTCAAGGAAACTCAGTTTTCACACTCTATGCTTAGTGCCCTTTGAGTGCCTAGGGCTGAAATGAAGCTTGGTGAGAATCCCACACAAACGAATGCTCCACATGCGGGTTTCACATGCCACCAACTCCACATTCACAGGCAACTTCAGCACCACAGCCGTTTTCAGATAGCCCTCAATGCAAAGTCTCTAGACGCAAATATTGGTGTGAGAGCTAATTCAATCAAGGAAACACTGCATGTTGGTGAAGGGCATATTGAAGAAGAATCAGCCGAGTGGTTCTTGTGGGAGAACAACTCCATTTGGCTCACTAACTTCACACACTATCAGGCTTCCAAGCAGCTCTCAAGCAAACTCAGTTTTCACACTTTATGCTTAGTGCCCTTTGAGTGCCTAGGGCTGAAATGAAGCTTGGTGAGCATCCCACACAAACGAATGCTCCACATGCGGGTTTCACATGCCACCAGCTCCACATTCACAGGCAACTTCAGCACCACAGCCGTTTTCAGATAGCCCTCAATGCAAAGGCTCTAGACGCAAATATTGGAGTGAGAGCTAATTCAATCAAGGAAACACTGCATGTTGGTGAAGGGCATATTGAAGAAGAATCAGCCGAGTGGTTCTTGTGGGAGAACAACTCCATTTGGCTCACTAACTTCACACACCATCAGGCTTCCAAGCAGCTCTCAAGGAAACTCAGTTTTCACACTCTATGCTTAGTGCCCTTTGAGTGCCTAGGGCTGAAATGAAGCTTGGTGAGCATCCCACACAAACGAATGCTCCACATGTGGGTTTCACATGCCACCAACTCCACATTCACAGGCAACTTCAGCGCCACAGCCGTTTTCAGATAGCCCTCAATGCAAAGGCTCTAGACGCAAATAGTGGTGTGAGAGCTAATTCAATCAAGGAAACACTGCATGTTGGTGAAGGGCATATTGAAGAAGAATCAGCCGAGTGGTTCTTGTGGGAGAACAACTCCATTTGGCTCACTAACTTCACACACCATCAGGCTTCCAAGCAGCTCTCAAGCAAACTCAGTTTTCACACTCTATGCTTAGTGCCCTTTGAGTGCCTAGGACTGAAATGAAGCTTGGTGAGCATCCCACACAAACGAATGCTCCACATGCGGGTTTCACATGCCACCAACTCCACATTCACAGGCAACTTCAGCGCCACAGCCGTTTTCAGATAGCCCTCAATGCAAAGGCTCTAGACGCAAATAGTGGTGTGAGAGCTAATTCAATCAAGGAAACACTGCATGTTGGTGAAGGGCATATTGAAGAAGAATCAGCCGAGTGGTTCTTGTGGGAGAACAACTCCATTTGGCTCACTAACTTCACACACCATCAGGCTTCCAAGCAGCTCTCAAGCAAACTCAGTTTTCACACTCTATGCTTAGTGCCCTTTGAGTGCCTAGGACTGAAATGAAGCTTGGTGAGCATCCCACACAAACGAATGCTCCACATGCGGGTTTCACATGCCACCAGCTCCACATTCACAGGCAACTTCAGCGCCACAGCCGTTTTCAGATAGCCCTCAATGCAAAGGCTCTAGACGCAAATATTGGTGTGAGAGCTAATTCAATCAAGGAAACACTGCATGTTGGTGAAGGGCATATTGAAGAAGAATCAGCCGAGTGGTTCTTGTGGGAGAACAACTCCATTTGGCTCACTAACTTCACACACCATCAGGCTTCCAAGCAGCTCTCAAGGAAACTCAGTTTTCACACTCTATGCTTAGTGCCCTTTGAGTGCATTATCTAGGAATGAACCTGGTAGAGCATCCCACACAAACGAATGCTCCACATGCGGGTTTCACATGCCACCAGCTCCACATTCACAGGCAACTTCAGCACCACAGCCGTTTTCAGATAGCCCTCAATGCAAAGGCTCTAGACGCAAATAGTGGTATGAGAGCTAATTCAATCAAGGAAACACTGCATGTTGGTGAAGGGCATATTGAAGAAGAATCAGCCGAGTGGTTCTTGTGGGAGAACAACTCCATTTGGCTCACTAACTTCACACACCATCAGGCTTCCAAGCAGCTCTCAAGCAAACTCAGTTTTCACACTCTATGCTTAGTGCCCTTTGAGTGCCTAGGGCTGAAATGAAGCTTGGTGAGCATCCCACACAAACGAATGCTCCACATGCGGGTTTCACATGCCACCAACTCCACATTCACAGGCAACTTCAGCGCCACAGCCGTTTTCAGATAGCCCTCAATGCAAAGGCTCTAGACGCAAATATTGGTGTGAGAGCTAATTCAATCAAGGAAACACTGCATGTTGGTGAAGGGCATATTGAAGAAGAATCAGCCGAGTGGTTCTTGTGGGAGAACAACTCCATTTGGATCACTAACTTCACACACCATCAGGCTTCCAAGCAGCTCTCAAGCAAACTCAGTTTTCACACTCTATGCTTAGTGCCCTTTGAGTGCCTAGGCCTGAAATGAAGCTTGGTGAGCATCCCACACAAACGAATGCTCCACATGCGGGTTTCACATGCCACCAACTCCACATTCACAGGCAACTTCAGCGCCACAGCCGTTTTCAGATAGCCCTCAATGCAAAGGCTCTAGACGCAAATATTGGTGTGAGAGCTAATTCAATCAAGGAAACACTGCATGTTGGTGAAGGGCATATTGAAGAAGAATCAGCCGAGTGGTTCTTGTGGGAGAACAACTCCATTTGGCACACTAACTTCACACACCATCAGGCTTCCAAGCAGCTCTCAAGGAAACTCAGTTTTCACACTCTATGCTTAGTGCCCTTTGAGTGCCTAGGGCTGAAATGAAGCTTGGTGAGCATCCCACACAAACGAATGCTCCACATGCGGGTTTCACATGCCACCAACTCCACATTCACAGGCAACTTCAGCGCCACAGCCGTTTTCAGATAGCCCTCAATGCAAAGGCTCTAGACGCAAATAGTGGTGTGAGAGCTAATTCAATCAAGGAAACACTGCATGTTGGTGAAGGGCATATTGAAGAAGAATCAGCCGAGTGGTTCTTGTGGGAGAACAACTCCATTTGGCTCACTAACTTCACACACCATCAGGCTTCCAAGCAGCTCTCAAGGAAACTCAGTTTTCACACTCTATGCTTAGTGCACTTTGAGTGCCTAGGGCTGAAATGAAACTTGGTGAGCATCCCACACAAACGAATGCTCCACATGCGGGTTTCACATGCCACCAGCTCCACATTCACAGGCAACTTCAGCACCACAGCCGTTTTCAGATAGCCCTCAATGCAAAGGCTCTAGACGCAAATAGTGGTATGAGAGCTAATTCAATCAAGGAAACACTGCATGTTGGTGAAGGGCATATTGAAGAAGAATCAGCCGAGTGGTTCTTGTGGGAGAACAACTCCATTTGGCTCACTAACTTCACACACCATCAGGCTTCCAAGCAGCTCTCAAGGAAACTCAGTTTTCACACTCTATGCTTAGTGCCCTTTGAGTGCCTAGGGCTGAAATGAAGCTTGGTGAGCATCCCACACAAACGAATGCTCCACATGCGGGTTTCACATGCCACCAACTCCACATTCACAGGCAACTTCAGCGCCACAGCCGTTTTCAGATATCCCTCAATGCAAAGGCTCTAGACGCAAATATTGGTGTGAGAGCTAATTCAATCAAGGAAACACTGCATGTTGGTGAAGGGCATATTGAAGAAGAATCAGCCGAGTGGTTCTTGTGGGAGAACAACTCCATTTGGCTCACTAACTTCACACACCATCAGGCTTCCAAGCAGCTCTCAAGGAAACTCAGTTTTCACACTCTATGCTTAGTGCCCTTTGAGTGCCTAGGGCTGAAATGAAGCTTGGTGAGAATCCCACACAAACGAATGCTCCACATGCGGGTTTCACATGCCACCAACTCCACATTCACAGGCAACTTCAGCAGCACAGCCGTTTTCAGATAGCCCTCAATGCAAAGTCTCTAGACGCAAATAGTGGTGTGAGAGCTAATTCAATCAAGGAAACACTGCATGTTGGTGAAGGGCATATTGAAGAAGAATCAGCCGAGTGGTTCTTGTGGGAGAACAACTCCATTTGGCTCACTAACTTCACACACCATCAGGCTTCCAAGCAGCTCTCAAGCAAACTCAGTTTTCACACTCTATGCTTAGTGCCCTTTGAGTGCCTAGGACTGAAATGAAGCTTGGTGAGCATCCCACACAAACGAATGCTCCACATGCGGGTTTCACATGCCACCAACTCCACATTCACAGGCAACTTCAGCGCCACAGCCGTTTTCAGATAGCCCTCAATGCAAAGGCTCTAGACGCAAATAGTGGTGTGAGAGCTAATTCAATCAAGGAAACACTGCATGTTGGTGAAGGGCATATTGAAGAAGAATCAGCCGAGTGGTTCTTGTGGGAGAACAACTCCATTTGGCTCACTAACTTCACACACCATCAGGCTTCCAAGCAGCTCTCAAGGAAACTCAGTTTTCACACTCTATGCTTAGTGCCCTTTGAGTGCATTATCTAGGAATGAACCTGGTAGAGCATCCCACACAAACGAATGCTCCACATGCGGGTTTCACATGCCACCAGCTCCACATTCACAGGCAACTTCAGCACCACAGCCGTTTTCAGATAGCCCTCAATGCAAAGGCTCTAGACGCAAATAGTGGTATGAGAGCTAATTCAATCAAGGAAACACTGCATGTTGGTGAAGGGCATATTGAAGAAGAATCAGCCGAGTGGTTCTTGTGGGAGAACAACTCCATTTGGCTCACTAACTTCACACACCATCAGGCTTCCAAGCAGCTCTCAAGGAAACTCAGTTTTCACACTCTATGCTTAGTGCCCTTTGAGTGCCTAGGACTGAAATGAAGCTTGGTGAGCATCCCACACAAACGAATGCTCCACATGCGGGTTTCACATGCCACCAACTCCACATTCACAGGCAACTTCAGCGCCACAGCCGTTTTCAGATAGCCCTCAATGCAAAGGCTCTAGACGCAAATATTGGTGTGAGAGCTAATTCAATCAAGGAAACACTGCATGTTGGTGAAGGGCATATTGAAGAAGAATCAGCCGAGTGGTTCTTGTGGGAGAACAACTCCATTTGGCTCACTAACTTCACACACCATCAGGCTTCCAAGCAGCTCTCAAGGAAACTCAGTTTTCACACTCTATGCTTAGTGCCCTTTGAGTGCATTATCTAGGAATGAACCTGGTAGAGAATCCCACACAAACGAATGCTCCACATGCGGGTTTCACATGCCACCAGCTCCACATTCACAGGCAACTTCAGCACCACAGCCGTTTTCAGATAGCCCTCAATGCAAAGGCTCTAGACGCAAATAGTGGTATGAGAGCTAATTCAATCAAGGAAACACTGCATGTTGGTGAAGGGCATATTGAAGAAGAATCAGCCGAGTGGTTCTTGTGGGAGAACAACTCCATTTGGCTCACTAACTTCACACACCATCAGGCTTCCAAGCAGCTCTCAAGCAAACTCAGTTTTCACACTCTATGCTTAGTGCCCTTTGAGTGCCTAGGCCTGAAATGAAGCTTGGTGAGCATCCCACACAAACGAATGCTCCACATGCGGGTTTCACATGCCACCAACTCCACATTCACAGGCAACTTCAGCGCCACAGCCGTTTTCAGATAGCCCTCAATGCAAAGGCTCTAGACGCAAATATTGGTGTGAGAGCTAATTCAATCAAGGAAACACTGCATGTTGGTGAAGGGCATATTGAAGAAGAATCAGCCGAGTGGTTCTTGTGGGAGAACAACTCCATTTGGCTCACTAACTTCACACACCATCAGGCTTCCAAGCAGCTCTCAAGGAAACTCAGTTTTCACACTCTATGCTTAGTGCCTTTTGAGTGCATTATCTAGGAATGAACCTGGTAGAGCATCCCACACAAACGAATGCTCCACATGCGGGTTTCACATGCCACCAGCTCCACATTCACAGGCAACTTCAGCACCACAGCCGTTTTCAGATAGCCCTCAATGCAAAGGCTCTAGACGCAAATAGTGGTATGAGAGCTAATTCAATCAAGGAAACACTGCATGTTGGTGAAGGGCATATTGAAGAAGAATCAGCCGAGTGGTTCTTGTGGGAGAACAACTCCATTTGGCTCACTCACTTCACACACCATCAGGCTTCCAAGCAGCTCTCAAGGAAACTCAGTTTTCACACTCTATGCTTAGTGCCCTTTAAGTGCCTAGGGCTGAAATGAAGCTTGGTGAGCATCCCACACAAACGAATGCTCCACATGCGGGTTTCACATGCCACCAACTCCACATTCACAGGCAACTTCAGCGCCACAGCCGTTTTCAGATAGCCCTCAATGCAAAGGCTCTAGACGCAAATATTGGTGTGAGAGCTAATTCAATCAAGGAAACACTGCATGTTGGTGAAGGGCATATTGAAGAAGAATCAGCCGAGTGGTTCTTGTGGGAGAACAACTCCATTTGGCTCACTAACTTCACACACCATCAGGCTTCCAAGCAGCTCTCAAGGAAACTCAGTTTTCACACTCTATGCTTAGTGCCCTTTGAGTGCCTAGGGCTGAAATGAAGCTTGGTGAGCATCCCACACAAACGAATGCTCCACATGCGGGTTTCACATGCCACCAACTCCACATTCACAGGCAACTTCAGCGCCACAGACGTTTGCAGATAGCCCTCAATGCAAAGGCTCTAGACGCAAATAGTGGTGTGAGAGCTAATTCAATCAAGGAAAAACTGCATGTTGGTGAAGGGCATATTGAAGAAGAATCAGCCGAGTGGTTCTTGTGGGAGAACAACTCCATTTGGCTCACTAACTTCACACACCATCAGGCTTCCAAGCAGCTCTCAAGGAAACTCAGTTTTCACACTCTATGCTTAGTGCCCTTTGAGTGCCTAGGGCTGAAATGAATCTTGGTGAGCATCCCACACAAACGAATGCTCCACAAGCGGGTTTCACATGCCACCAACTCCACATTCACAGGCAACTTCAGCGCCACAGCCGTTTTCAGATAGCCCTCAATGCAAAGGCTCTAGACGCAAATATTGGTGTGAGAGCTAATTCAATCAAGGAAACACTGCATGTTGGTGAAGGGCATATTGAAGAAGAATCAGCCGAGTGGTTCTTGTGGGAGAACAACTCCTTTTGGCTCACTAACTTCACACACCATCAGGCTTCCAAGCAGCTCTCAAGGAAACTCAGTTTTCACACTCTATGCTTAGTGCCCTTTGAGTGCCTAGGGCTGAAATGAAGCTTGGTGAGAATCCCACACAAACGAATGCTCCACATGCGGGTTTCACATGCCACCAACTCCACATTCACAGGCAACTTCAGCACCACAGCCGTTTTCAGATAGACCTCAATGCAAAGTCTCTAGACGCAAATAGTGGTGTGAGAGCTAATTCAATCAAGGAAACACTGCATGTTGGTGAAGGGCATATTGAAGAAGAATCAGCCGAGTGGTTCTTGTGGGAGAACAACTCCATTTGGCTCACTAACTTCACACACCATCAGGCTTCCAAGCAGCTCTCAAGCAAACTCAGTTTTCACACTTTATGCTTAGTGCCCTTTGAGTGCCTAGGACTGAAATGAAGCTTGGTGAGCATCCCACACAAACGAATGCTCCACATGCGGGTTTCACATGCCACCAGCTCCACATTCACAGGCAACTTCAGCACCACAGCCGTTTTCAGATAGCCCTCAATGCAAAGGCTCTAGACGCAAATAGTGGTATGAGAGCTAATTCAATCAAGGAAACACTGCATGTTGGTGAAGGGCATATTGAAGAAGAATCAGCCGAGTGGTTCTTGTGGGAGAACAACTCCATTTGGCTCACTAACTTCACACACCATCAGGCTTCCAAGCAGCTCTCAAGGAAACTCAGTTTTCACACTCTATGCTTAGTGCCCTTTGAGTGCCTAGGGCTGAAATGAAGCTTGGTGAGCATCCCACACAAACGAATGCTCCACATGCGGGTTTCACATGCCACCAACTCCACATTCACAGGCAACTTCAGCGCCACAGCCGTTTTCAGATAGCCCTCAATGCAAAGGCTCTAGACGCAAATAGTGGTGTGAGAGCTAATTCAATCAAGGAAACACTGCATGTTGGTGAAGGGCATATTGAAGAAGAATCAGCCGAGTGGTTCTTGTGGGAGAACAACTCCATTTGGCTCACTAACTTCACACACCATCAGGCTTCCAAGCAGCTCTCAAGCAAACTCAGTTTTCACACTCTATGCTTAGTGCCCTTTGAGTGCCTAGGACTGAAATGAAGCTTGGTGAGCATCCCACACAAACGAATGCTCCACATGCGGGTTTCACATGCCACCAACTCCACATTCACAGGCAACTTCAGCGCCACAGCCGTTTTCAGATAGCCCTCAATGCAAAGGCTCTAGACGCAAATAGTGGTGTGAGAGCTAATTCAATCAAGGAAACACTGCATGTTGGTGAAGGGCATATTGAAGAAGAATCAGCCGAGTGGTTCTTGTGGGAGAACAACTCCATTTGGCTCACTAACTTCACACACCATCAGGCTTCCAAGCAGCTCTCAAGCAAACTCAGTTTTCACACTCTATGCTTAGTGCCCTTTGAGTGCCTAGGACTGAAATGAAGCTTGGTGAGCATCCCACACAAACGAATGCTCCACATGCGGGTTTCACATGCCACCAACTCCACATTCACAGGCAACTTCAGCGCCACAGCCGTTTTCAGATAGCCCTCAATGCAAAGGCTCTAGACGCAAATAGTGGTGTGAGAGCTAATTCAATCAAGGAAACACTGCATGTTGGTGAAGGGCATATTGAAGAAGAATCAGCCGAGTGGTTCTTGTGGGAGAACAACTCCATTTGGCTCACTAACTTCACACACCATCAGGCTTCCAAGCAGCTCTCAAGGAAACTCAGTTTTCACACTCTATGCTTAGTGCCCTTTGAGTGCATTATCTAGGAATGAACCTGGTAGAGCATCCCACACAAACGAATGCTCCACATGCGGGTTTCAATTGCCACCAGCTCCACATTCACAGGCAACTTCAGCACCACAGCCGTTTTCAGATAGCCCTCAATGCAAAGGCTCTAGACGCAAATAGTGGTATGAGAGCTAATTCAATCAAGGAAACACTGCATGTTGGTGAAGGGCATATTGAAGAAGAATCAGCCGAGTGGTTCTTGTGGGAGAACAACTCCATTTGGCTCACTAACTTCACACACCATCAGGCTTCCAAGCAGCTCTCAAGGAAACTCAGTTTTCACACTCTATGCTTAGTGCCCTTTGTGTGCCTAGGGCTGAAATGAAGCTTGGTGAGCATCCCACACAAACGAATGCTCCACATGCGGGTTTCACATGCCACCAACTCCACATTCACAGGCAACTTCAGCGCCACAGCCGTTTTCAGATAGCCCTCAATGCAAAGGCTCTAGACGCAAATAGTGGTGTGAGAGCTAATTCAATCAAGGAAACACTGCATGTTGGTGAAGGGCATATTGAAGAAGAATCAGCCGAGTGGTTCTTGTGGGAGAACAACTCCATTTGGCTCACTAACTTCACACACCATCAGGCTTCCAAGCAGCTCTCAAGGAAACTCAGTTTTCACACTCTATGCTTAGTGCCCTTTGAGTGCCTAGGCCTGAAATGAAGCTTGGTGAGCATCCCACACAAACGAATGCTCCACATGCGGGTTTCACATGCCACCAACTCCACATTCACAGGCAACTTCAGCGCCACAGCCGTTTTCAGATAGCCCTCAATGCAAAGGCTCTAGACGCAAATATTGGTGTGAGAGCTAATTCAATCAAGGAAACACTGCATGTTGGTGAAGGGCATATTGAAGAAGAATCAGCCGAGTGGTTCTTGTGGGAGAACAACTCCATTTGGCTCACTAACTTCACACACCATCAGGCTTCCAAGCAGCTCTCAAGGAAACTCAGTTTTCACACTCTATGCTTAGTGCCCTTTGAGTGCATTATCTAGGAATGAACCTGGTAGAGCATCCCACACAAACGAATGCTCCACATGCGGGTTTCACATGCCACCAGCTCCACATTCACAGGCAACTTCAGCACCACAGCCGTTTTCAGATAGCCCTCAATGCAAAGGCTCTAGACGCAAATAGTGGTATGAGAGCTAATTCAATCAAGGAAACACTGCATGTTGGTGAAGGGCATATTGAAGAAGAATCAGCCGAGTGGTTCTTGTGGGAGAACAACTCCATTTGGCTCACTAACTTCACACACCATCAGGCTTCCAAGCAGCTCTCAAGGAAACTCAGTTTTCACACTCTATGCTTAGTGCCCTTTGAGTGCCTAGGGCTGAAATGAAGCTTGGTGAGCATCCCACACAAACGAATGCTCCACATGCGGGTTTCACATGCCACCAACTCCACATTCACAGGCAACTTCAGCGCCACAGCCGTTTTCAGATAGCCCTCAATGCAAAGGCTCTAGACGCAAATAGTGGTGTGAGAGCTAATTCAATCAAGGAAACACTGCATGTTGGTGAAGGGCATATTGAAGAAGAATCAGCCGAGTGGTTCTTGTGGGAGAACAACTCCATTTGGCTCACTAACTTCACACACCATCAGGCTTCCAAGCAGCTCTCAAGGAAACTCAGTTTTCACACTCTATGCTTAGTGCCCTTTGAGTGCCTAGGGCTGAAATGAAGCTTGGTGAGCATCCCACACAAACGAATGCTCCACATGCGGGTTTCACATGCCACCAACTCCACATTCACAGGCAACTTCAGCGCCACAGCCGTTTTCAGATAGCCCTCAATGCAAAGGCTCTAGACGCAAATAGTGGTGTGAGAGCTAATTCAATCAAGGAAACACTGCATGTTGGTGAAGGGCATATTGAAGAAGAATCAGCCGAGTGGTTCTTGTGGGAGAACAACTCCATTTGGCTCACTAACTTCACACACCATCAGGCTTCCAAGCAGCTCTCAAGGAAACTCAGTTTTCACACTCTATGCTTAGTGCACTTTGAGTGCCTAGGGCTGAAATGAAACTTGGTGAGCATCCCACACAAACGAATGCTCCACATGCGGGTTTCACATGCCACCAGCTCCACATTCACAGGCAACTTCAGCACCACAGCCGTTTTCAGATAGCCCTCAATGCAAAGGCTCTAGACGCAAATAGTGGTATGAGAGCTAATTCAATCAAGGAAACACTGCATGTTGGTGAAGGGCATATTGAAGAAGAATCAGCCGAGTGGTTCTTGTGGGAGAACAACTCCATTTGGCTCACTAACTTCACACACCATCAGGCTTCCAAGCAGCTCTCAAGGAAACTCAGTTTTCACACTCTATGCTTAGTGCCCTTTGAGTGCCTAGGGCTGAAATGAAGCTTGGTGAGAATCCCACACAAACGAATGCTCCACATGCGGGTTTCACATGCCACCAACTCCACATTCACAGGCAACTTCAGCGCCACAGCCGTTTTCAGATAGCCCTCAATGCAAAGGCTCTAGACGCAAATATTGGTGTGAGAGCTAATTCAATCAAGGAAACACTGCATGTTGGTGAAGGGCATATTGAAGAAGAATCAGCCGAGTGGTTCTTGTGGGAGAACAACTCCATTTGGCTCACTAACTTCACACACCATCAGGCTTCCAAGCAGCTCTCAAGGAAACTCAGTTTTCACACTCTATGCTTAGTGCCCTTTGAGTGCCTAGGGCTGAAATGAAGCTTGGTGAGAATCCCACACAAACGAATGCTCCACATGCGGGTTTCACATGCCACCAACTCCACATTCACAGGCAACTTCAGCACCACAGCCGTTTTCAGATAGCCCTCAATGCAAAGTCTCTAGACGCAAATAGTGGTGTGAGAGCTAATTCAATCAAGGAAACACTGCATGTTGGTGAAGGGCATATTGAAGAAGAATCAGCCGAGTGGTTCTTGTGGGAGAACAACTCCATTTGGCTCACTAACTTCACACACCATCAGGCTTCCAAGCAGCTCTCAAGCAAACTCAGTTTTCACACTCTATGCTTAGTGCCCTTTGAGTGCCTAGGACTGAAATGAAGCTTGGTGAGCATCCCACACAAACGAATGCTCCACATGCGGGTTTCACATGCCACCAACTCCACATTCACAGGCAACTTCAGCGCCACAGCCGTTTTCAGATAGCCCTCAATGCAAAGGCTCTAGACGCAAATATTGGTGTGAGAGCTAATTCAATCAAGGAAACACTGCATGTTGGTGAAGGGCATATTGAAGAAGAATCAGCCGAGTGGTTCTTGTGGGAGAACAACTCCATTTGGCTCACTAACTTCACACACCATCAGGCTTCCAAGCAGCTCTCAAGGAAACTCAGTTTTCACACTCTATGCTTAGTGCCCTTTGAGTGCATTATCTAGGAATGAACCTGGTAGAGCATCCCACACAAACGAATGCTCCACATGCGGGTTTCACATGCCACCAGCTCCACATTCACAGGCAACTTCAGCACCACAGCCGTTTTCAGATAGCCCTCAATGCAAAGGCTCTAAACCCAAATAGTGGTATGAGAGCTATTTCAATCAAGGAAACACTGCATGTTGGTGAAGGGCATATTGAAGAAGAATCAGCCGAGTGGTTCTTGTGGGAGAACAACTCCATTTGGCTCACTAACTTCACACACCATCAGGCTTCCAAGCAGCTCTCAAGCAAACTCAGTTTTCACACTCTATGCTTAGTGCCCTTTGAGTGCCTAGGGCTGAAATGAAGCTTGGTGAGCATCCCACACAAACGAATGCTCCACATGCGGGTTTCACATGCCACCAACTCCACATTCACAGGCAACTTCAGCGCCACAGCCGTTTTCAGATAGCCCTCAATGCAAAGGCTCTAGACGCAAATAGTGGTGTGAGAGCTAATTCAATCAAGGAAACACTGCATGTTGGTGAAGGGCATATTGAAGAAGAATCAGCCGAGTGGTTCTTGTGGGAGAACAACTCCATTTGGCTCACTAACTTCACACACCATCAGGCTTCCAAGCAGCTCTCAAGCAAACTCAGTTTTCACACTCTATGCTTAGTGCCCTTTGAGTGCCTAGGCTTGAAATGAAGCTTGGTGAGCATCCCACACAAACGAATGCTCCACATGCGGGTTTCACATGCCACCAACTCCACATTCACAGGCAACTTCAGCGCCACAACCGTTTTCAGATAGCCCTCAATGCAAAGGCTCTAGACGCAAATATTGGTGTGAGAGCTAATTCAATCAAGGAAAAACTGCATGTTGGTGAAGGGCATATTGAAGAAGAATCAGCCGAGTGGTTCTTGTGGGAGAACAACTCCATTTGGCTCACTAACTTCACACACCATCAGGCTTCCAAGCAGCTCTCAAGGAAACTCAGTTTTCACACTCTATGCTTAGTGCCCTTTGAGTGCATTATCTAGGAATGAACCTGGTAGAGCATCCCACACAAACGAATGCTCCACATGCGGGTTTCACATGCCACCAGCTCCACATTCACAGGCAACTTCAGCACCACAGCCGTTTTCAGATAGCCCTCAATGCAAAGGCTCTAGACGCAAATAGTGGTATGAGAGCTAATTCAATCAAGGAAACACTGCATGTTGGTGAAGGGCATATTGAAGAAGAATCAGCTGAGTGGTTCTTGTGGGAGAACAACTCCATTTGGCTCACTAACTTCACACACCATCAGGCTTCCAAGCAACTCTCAAGCAAACTCAGTTTTCACACTCTATGCTTAGTGCCCTTTGAGTGCCTAGGGCTGAAATGAAGCTTGGTGAGCATCCCACACAAACGAATGCTCCACATGCGGGTTTCACATGCCACCAACTCCACATTCACAGGCAACTTCAGCGCCACAGCCGTTTTCAGATAGCCCTCAATGCAAAGGCTCTAGACGCAAATATTGGTGTGAGAGCTAATTCCATCAAGGAAACACTGCATGTTGGTGAAGGGCATATTGAAGAAGAATCAGCCGAGTGGTTCTTGTGGGAGAACAACTCCATTTGGCTCACTAACTTCACACACCATCAGGCTTCCAAGCAGCTCTCAAGCAAACTCAGTTTTCACACTCTATGCTTAGTGCCCTTTGAGTGCCTAGGACTGAAATGAAGCTTGGTGAGCATCCCACACAAACGAATGCTCCACATGCGGGTTTCACATGCCACCAACTCCACATTCACAGGCAACTTCAGCGCCACAGCCGTTTTCAGATAGCCCTCAATGCAAAGGCTCTAGACGCAAATAGTGGTGTGAGAGCTAATTCAATCAAGGAAACACTGCATGTTGGTGAAGGGCATATTGAAGAAGAATCAGCCGAGTGGTTCTTGTGGGAGAACAACTCCATTTGGCTCACTAACTTCACACACCATCAGGCTTCCAAGCAGCTCTCAAGGAAACTCAGTTTTCACACTCTATGCTTAGTGCCCTTTGAGTGCATTATCTAGGAATGAACCTGGTAGAGCATCCCACACAAACGAATGCTCCACATGCGGGTTTCACATGCCACCAGCTCCACATTCACAGGCAACTTCAGCGCCACAGCCGTTTTCAGATAGCCCTTAATGCAAAGGCTCTAGACGCAAATAGTGGTATGAGAGCTAATTCAATCAAGGAAACACTGCATGTTGGTGAAGGGCATATTGAAGAAGAATCAGCCGAGTGGTTCTTGTGGGAGAACAACTCCATTTGGCTCACTAACTTCACACACCATCAGGCTTCCAAGCAGCTCTCAAGGAAACTCAGTTTTCACACTCTATGCTTAGTGCCCTTTGAGTGCCTAGGACTGAAATGAAGCTTGGTGAGCATCCCACACAAACGAATGCTCCACATGCGGGTTTCACATGCCACCAGCTCCACATTCACAGGCAGCTTCAGCGCCACAGCCGTTTTCAGATAGAACACAATGCAAAGGCTCTAGACGCAAATAGTGGTATGAGAGCTAATTCAATCAAGGAAACACTGCATGTTGGTAAAGGGCATATTGAAGAAGAATCAGCCGAGTGGTTCTTGTGGGAGAACAACTCCATTTGGCTCACTAACTTCACACACCATCAGGCTTCCAAGCAGCTCTCAAGGAAACTCAGTTTTCACACTCTATGCTTAGTACCCTTTGAGTGCCTAGGGCTGAAATGAAGCTTGGTGAGCATCCCACACAAACGAATGCTCCACATGCGGGTTTCACATGCCACCAACTCCACATTCACAGGCAACTTCAGCGCCACAGACGTTTTCAGATAGCTCTCAATGCAAAGGCTCTAGACGCAAATATTGGTGTGAGAGCTAATTCAATCAAGGAAACACTGCATGCTGGTGAAGGGCATATTGAAGAAGAATCAGCCGAGTGGTTCTTGTGGGAGAACAACTCCATTTGGCTCACTAACTTCACACACCATCAGGCTTCCAAGCAGCTCTCAAGCAAACTCAGTTTTCACACTCTATGCTTAGTGCCCTTTGAGTGCTTAGGGCTGAAATGAAGCTTGGTGAGCATCCCACACAAACGAATGCTCCACATGCGGGTTTCACATGCCACCAACTCCACATTCACAGGCAACTTCAGCGCCAAAGCCGTTTTCAGATAGACCTCAATGCAAAGGCTCTAGACGCAAATATTGGTGTGAGAGCTAATTCAATCAAGGAAACACTGCATGTTGGTGAAGGGCATATTGAAGAAGAATCAGCCGAGTGGTTCTTGTGGGAGAACAACTCCATTTGGCTCACTAACTTCACACACCATCAGGCTTCCAAGCAGCTCTCAAGGAAACTCAGTTTTCACACTCTATGCTTAGTGCCCTTTGAGTGCATTATCTAGGAATGAACCTGGTAGAGCATCCCACACAAACGAATGCTCCACATGCGGGTTTCACATGCCACCAGCTCCACATTCACATGCAGCTTCAGCGCCACAGCCGTTTTCAGATAGCCCTCAATGCAAAGGCTCTAGACGCAAATAGTGGTATGAGAGCTAATTCAATCAAGGAAACACTGCATGTTGGTGAAGGGCATATTGAAGAAGAATCAGCCGAGTGGTTCTTGTGGGAGAACAACTCCATTTGGCTCACTAACTTCACACACCATCAGGCTTCCAAGCAGCTCTCAAGGAAACTCAGTTTTCACACTCTATGCTTAGTGCCCTTTGAGTACCTAGGGCTGAAATGAAGCTTGGTGAGCATCCCACACAAACGAATGCTCCACATGCGGGTTTCACATGCCACCAACTCCACATTCACAGGCAACTTCAGCACCACAGCCGTTTTCAGATAGCCCTCAATGCAAAGGCTCTAGACGCAAATAGTGGTGTGAGAGCTAATTCAATCAAGGAAACACTGCATGTTGGTGAAGGGCATATTGAAGAAGAATCAGCCGAGTGGTTCTTGTGGGAGAACAACTCCATTTGGCTCACTAACTTCACACACCATCAGGCTTCCAAGCAGCTCTCAAGCAAACTCAGTTTTCACACTCTATGCTTAGTGCCCTTTGAGTGCCTAGGCCTGAAATGAATCTTGGTGAGCATCCCACACAAACGAATGCTCCACATGCGGGTTTCACATGCCACCAGCTCCACATTCACAGGCAACTTCAGCGCCACAGCCGTTTTCAGATAGAACACAATGCAAAGGCTCTAGACGCAAATATTGGTGTGAGAGCTAATTCAATCAAGGAAACACTGCATGTTGGTGAAGGGCATATTGAAGAAGAATCAGCCGAGTGGTTCTTGTGGGAGAACAACTCCATTTGGCTCACTAACTTCACACACCATCAGGCTTCCAAGCAGCTCTCAAGCAAACTCAGTTTTCACACTCTATGCTTAGTGCCCTTTGAGTGCATTATCTAGGAATGAACCTGGTAGAGCATCCCACACAAACGAATGCTCCACATGCGGGTTTCACATGCCACCAACTCCACATTCACAGGCAACTTCAGCGCCACAGCCGTTTTCAGATAGCCCTCAATGCAAAGGCTCTAGACGCAAATATTGGTGTGAGAGCTAATTCAATCAAGGAAACACTGCATGTTGGTGAAGGGCATATTGAAGAAGAATCAGCTGAGTGGTTCTTGTGGGAGAACAACTCCATTTGGCTCACTAACTTCACACACCATCAGGCTTCCAAGCAGCTCTCAAGCAAACTCAGTTTTCACACTCTATGCTTAGTGCCCTTTGAGTGCCTAGGGCTGAAATGAAGCTTGGTGAGCATCCCACACAAACGAATGCTCCACATGCGGGTTTCACATGCCACCAACTCCACATTCACAGGCAACTTCAGCGCCACAGCCGTTTTCAGATAGCCCTCAATGCAAAGGCTCTAGACGCAAATATTGGTGTGAGAGCTAATTCAATCAAGGAAACACTGCATGTTGGTGAAGGGCATATTGAAGAAGAATCAGCCGAGTGGTTCTTGTGGGAGAACAACTCCATTTGGCTCACTAACTTCACACACCATCAGGTTTCCTAGCAGCTCTCAAGGAAACTCAGTTTTCACACTCTATGCTTAGTGCCCTTTGAGTGCATTATCTAGGAATGAACCTGGTAGAGCATCCCACACAAACGAATGCTCCATATGCGGGTTTCACATGTCACCAACTCCGGATTCACAGGTAACTTCAGCGCCACAGACGTTTGCAGATAGCCCTCAATGCAAAGGCTCTAGACGAAAATATTGGTGTGAGAGCTAATTCAATCAAGGAAACACTGCATGTTGGTGAAGGGCATATTGAAGAAGAATCAGCCGAGTGGTTCTTGTGGGAGAACAACTCCATTTGGCTCACTAACTTCACACACCATCAGGCTTCCAAGCAGCTCCCAAGAAAACTCAGTTTTCACACTCTATGCTTAGTGCCCTTTGAGTGCATTATCTAGGAATGAACCTGGTAGAGCATCCCACACAAACGAATGCTCCACATGCGGGTTTCACGTGCCACCAACTCCACATTCACAGGCAACTTCAGCGCCACAGCCACTTTCGGATAGCCCTCAATGCAAAGGCTCTAGACGCAAATATTGGTGTGAGAGCTAATTCAATCAAGGAAACACTGCATGTTGGTGAAGGGCATATTGAAGAAGAATCAGCCGAGTGGTTCTTGTTGGAGAACAACTCCATTTGGCTCACTAACTTCACACACCATCAGGCTTCCAAGCAGCTCTCAAGGAAACTCAGTTTTCACACTCTATGCTTAGTGCCCGTTGAGTGCCTAGGACTGAAATGAAGCTTGGTGAGCATCCCACACAAACGAATGCTCCACATGCGGGTTTCACATGCCACCAACTCCACATTCACAGGCAACTACAGCGCCACAGCCGTTTTCAGATAGCCCTCAATGCAAAGGTTCTAGACGCAAATATTGGTGTGAGAGCTAATTCAATCAAGAAAACATTGCATGCTGGTGAAGGGTATATTGAAGAAGAATCAGCCAAGTGGTTCTTGTGGGAAAACAATTCCATTTGGCTCACTAAATTCACACCATCAGGCTTCCAAGCAGTTCTCAAGGAAACTCAGTTTTCACACTCTATGCTTAGTGCCCTTTGAGTGCATTATCTAGGAATGAAC
The DNA here is from genome assembly GCF_030435755.1 of Ochotona princeps. NCBI lineage: Eukaryota > Metazoa > Chordata > Mammalia > Lagomorpha > Ochotonidae > Ochotona > Ochotona princeps. The sequence continues at coordinate 25,015 of NW_026698155.1, forward strand.
CTGGTACAGCATCCCACACAAACGAATGCTCCACATGCGGGTTTCACATGCCACCAACTCCACATTCACAGGCAACTTCAGCGCCAAAACCACTTTCAGATAGCCCTCAATGCAAAGGCTCTAGACGCAAATATTGGTGTGAGAGCTAATTCAATCAAGGAAACACTGCATGTTGGTGAAGGGCATATTGAAGAAGAATCAGCCGAGTGGTTCTTGGGGGGAAGAACTCATTTTGGCTCACTAACTTCACACACCATCAGGCTTCCAAGCAGCTCTCAAGGAAACTCAGTTTTCACACTCTATGCTTAGTGCCCTTTGAGTGCCTAGGACTGAAATGAAGCTTGGTGAGCATCAAACACAAACGAATGCTCCACATGCAGGTTTCACATGCCACCAACTCCACATTCACAGGCAACTACAGCGCCACAGCCGTTTTCAGATAGCCCTCAATGCAAAGGCTCTAGACGCAAATATTGGTGTGAGAGCTAATTCAATCAAGGAAACACTGCATGTTGGTGAAGGGCATATTGAAGAAGAATCAGCCGAGTGGTTCTTGTGGGAGAACAACTCCATTTGGCTCACTAACTTCACACACCATCAGGCTTCAAAGCAGCTCTCAAGGAAACTCGGTTTTCACACTCTATGCTTAGTGCCCTTTGAGTGCATTATCTAGGAATGAACCTGGTAGAGCATCCCACACAAACGAATGCTCCACATGCGGGTTTCACATGCCACCAACTCCACATTCACAGGCAACTTCAGCACCACAGCCTTTTTCAGATAGCCCTCAATGCAAAGTCTCTAGAAGCAAATATTGGTGTGAGAGCTAATTCAATCAGGAAAACATTGCATGCTGGTGAAGGGTATATTGAAGAAGAATCAGCCAAGTGGTTCCTGTGGGAAAACAATTCCATTTGGTTCACTAACTTCACACACCATCAGGCTTCCAAGCAGCTCTCAAGGAAACTCAGTTTTCACACTCTATGCTTAGTGCCCTTTGAGTGCCTAGGACTGAAATGAAGCTTGGTGAGCATCCCACACAAACGAATGCTCCACATGCGGGTTTCACATGACACCAACTCCACATTCACAGACAACTTCAGCAACACAGTCGTTTGCAGATATCCCTCAATGCAAAGGCTCTAGACGCAAATAGTGGTGTGAGAGCTAATTCAATCAAGGAAACACTGCATGTTGGTGAAGGGCATATTGAAGAAGAATCAGCCGAGTGGTTCTTGTTGGAGAACAACTCCATTTGGCTCACTAACTTCACACACCATCAGGCTTCCAAGCAGCTCTCAAGGAAACTCAGTTTTCACACTCTATGCTTAGTGCCCTTTGAGTGCATTATCTAGGAATGAACCTGGTAGATCATCCCACACAAACGAATGCTCCACATGTGGGTTTCACATGCCACCAACTCCACATTCACAGACAACTTCAGCACCACAGCCGTTTGCAGATAGCCCTCAATGCAAAGGCTCTAGACGCAAATATTGGTGTGAGAGCTAATTCAATCAAGGAAACACTGCATGTTGGTGTGGGGATATTGAAGAAGAATCAGCCGAGTGGTTCTTGTGGGAGAACAACTCCATTTGGCTCACTAACTTCACACACCATCAGGCTTCCAAGCAGCTCTCAAGGAAACTCAGTTTTCACACTCTATGCTTAGTTCCCTTTGAGTGCCTAGGACTGAAATGAAGCTGGTAGAGCATCCCACACAAACGAATGCTCCACATGCGGGTTTCACATGCCACCAACTCCACATTCACACGCAACTTCAGCCCCAAAACCACTTTCAGATAGCCCTCAATGCAAAGGCTCTAGACGCAAATATTGGTGTGAGAGCTAATTCAATCAAGGAAACACTGCATGTTGGTGAAGGGCATATTGAAGAAGAATCAGCCGAGTGGTTCTTGAGGGGGAAGAACTCATTTTGGCTCACTAACTTCACACACCATCAGGCTTCCAAGCAGCTCTCAAGGAAACTCAGTTTTCACACTCTATGCTTAGTGCCCTTTGAGTGCCTAGGACTGAAATGAAGCTTGGTGAGCATCAAACACAAACGAATGCTCCACATGCAGGTTTCACATGCCACCAACTCCACATTCACAGGCAACTACAGCGCCACAGCCGTTTTCAGATAGCCCTCAATGCAAAGGCTCTAGACGCAAATATTGATGTGAGAGCTAATTCAATCAAGGAAACACTGCATGTTGGTGAAGGGCATATTGAAGAAGAATCAGCCGAGTGGTTCTTGTGGGAGAACAACTCCATTTGGCTCACTAACTTCACACACCATCAGGCTTCCAAACAGCTCTCAAGGAAACTCAGTTTTCACACTCTATGCTTAGTGCCCTTTGAGTGCATTATCTAGGAATGAACCTGGTAGATCATCCCACACAAACGAATGCTCCACATGCGGGTTTCACATGCCACCAACTCCACATTCACAGGCAACTTCAGCGCCACAGCCGTTTGCAGATAGCCCTCAATGCAAAGGCTCTAGAAGCAAATATTCGTGTGAGAGCTAATTCAATCAAGAAAACATTGCATGCTGGTGAAGGGTATATTGAAGAAGAATCAGCCAATTGGTTCTTGTGGGAAAACAATTCCATTTGGCTCACTAACTTCACACACCATCAGGCTTCCAAGCAGCTCTCAAGGAAACTCAGTTTTCACACTCTATGCTTAGTGCCCTTTGAGTACATTATCTAGGAATGAACCTGGTAGAGCATCCCACACAAACGAATGCTCCACATGCGGGTTTCACATGCCACCAACTCCACATTCACAGGCAACTTCAGCGCCACAGACGTTTGCAGATAGCCCTCAATGCAAAGGCTCTAGACGCAAATATTGGTGTGAGAGCTAATTCAATCAAGGAAACATTGCATGTTGGTGAAGGGCATATTGAAGAAGAATCAGCCGAGTGGTTCTTGTGGGAGAACAACTCATTTTGGCTCACTAACTTCACACACCATCAGGCTTCCAAGCAGCTCTCAAGGAAACTCAGTTTTCACACTCTATGCTTAGTGCCCTTTGAGTGCCTAGGACTGAAATGAAGCTTGGTGAGCATCCCACACAAACGAATGCTCCACATGCGGGTTTCACATGCCATCAACTCCACACTCACAGGCAACTTCAGCGCCACAGCCGTTTGCAGATAGCCCTCAATGCAAAGGCTCTAGACGCAAATATTGGTGTGAGAGCTAATTCAATCAAGGAAACACTGCATGTTGGTGAAGGGCATATTGAAGAAGAATCAGCTGAGTGATTCTTGTGGGAGAACAACTCCATTTGGCTCACTAACTTCACACACCATCAGGCTTCCAAGCAGCTCTCAAGGAAACTCAGTTTTCACACTCTATGCTTAGTGCCCTTTGAGTGCCTAGGACTGAAATGAAGCTGGTAGAGCATCCCACACAAACGAATGCTCCACATGCGGGTTTCACATGCCACCAACTCCACATTCACACGCAACTTCAGCGCCAAAACCACTTTCAGATAGCCCTCAATGCAAAGGCTCTAGATGCAAATATTGATGTGAGAGCTAATTCAATCAAGGAAACACTGCATGTTGGTGAAGGGCATATTGAAGAAGAATCAGCCGAGTGGTTCTTGTGGGAGAACAACTCATTTTGGCTCACTAACTTCACACACCATCAGGCTTCCAAGCAGCTCTCAAGGAAACTCAGTTTTCACACTCTATGCTTAGTGCCCTTTGAGTGCGTAGGACTGAAATGAAGCTTGGTGAGCATCCCACACAAACGAATGCTCCACATGCGGGTTTCACATGCCACCAACTCCACATTCACAGGCAACTTCAGCGCCACAGCCGTTTGCATATAGACCTCAATGCAAAGGCTCTAGACGCAAATTTTGGAGTGAGAGCTAATTCAATCAAGGAAACAGTGCATGTTGGTGAAGGGCATATTGAAGAAGAATCAGCCGAGTGGTTCTTGTGGGAGAACAACTCCATTTGGCTCACTAACTTCACACACCATCAGGCTTCCAAACAGCTCTCAAGGAAACTCAGTTTTCACACTCTATGCTTAGTGCCCTTTGAGTGCATTATCTAGGAATGAACCTGGTAGAGCATCCCACACAAACGAATGCTCCACATGCGGGTTTCACATGCCACCAACTCCACATTCACAGGCAACTTCAGCGCCACAGCCGTTTTCAGATAGCCCTCAATGCAAAGGCTCTAGAAGCAAATATTCGTGTGAGAGCTAATTCAATCAAGAAAACATTGCATGCTGGTGAAGGGTATATTGAAGAAGAATCAGCCAATTGGTTCTTGTGGGAAAACAATTCCATTTGGCTCACTAACTTCACACACCATCAGGCTTCCAAGCAGCTCTCAAGGAAACTCAGTTTTCACACTCTATGCTTAGTGCCCTTTGAGTGCGTAGGACTGAAATGAAGCTTGGTGAGCATCCCACACAAACGAATGCTCCACATGCGGGTTTCACATGCCATCAACTCCACACTCACAGGCAACTTCAGCGCCACAGCCGTTTGCAGATAGCCCTCAATGCAAAGGCTCTAGACGCAAATATTGGTGTGAGAGCTAATTCAATCAAGGAAACAGTGCATGTTGGTGAAGGGCATATTGAAGAAGAATCAGCCGAGTGGTTCTTGTGGGAGAACAACTCCATTTGGCTCACTAACGTCACACACCATCAGGCTTCCAAGCAGCTCTCAAGGAAACTCAGTTTTCGCACTCTATGCTTAGTGCCCTTTGAGTGCCTTGGACTGAAATGAACCTGGTAGAGCATCCCACACAAACGAATGCTCCACATGCGGGTTTCACATGCCACCAACTCCACATTCACAGGCAACTTCAGCTCCAAAATCACTTTCAGTTAGCCCTCAATGCAAAGGCTCTAGACGCAAATATTGGTGTGAGAGCTAATTCAATCAAGGAAACAGTGCATGTTGGTGAAGGGCATATTGAAGAAGAATCAGCCGAGTGGTTCTTGTGGGAGAACAACTCCATTTGGCTCACTAACTTCACACACCATCAGGCTTCCAAGCAGCTCTCAAGGAAACTCAGTTTTCACACTCTATGCTTAGTGCCCTTTGAGTGCCTAGGACTGAAATGAAGCTTGGTGAGCATCAAACACAAACGAATGCTCCACATGCAGGTTTCACATGCCACCAACTCCACATTCACAGGCAACTACAGCGCCACAGCCGTTTTCAGATAGCCCTCAATGCAAAGGCTCTAGACGCAAATATTGATGTGAGAGCTAATTCAATCAAGGAAACACTGCATGTTGGTGAAGGGCATATTGAAGAAGAATCAGCCGAGTGGTTCTTGGGGGAGAACAACTCATTTTGGCTCACTAACTTCACACACCATCAGGCTTCCAAGCAGCTCTCAAGGAAACTCAGTTTTCACACTCTATGCTTAGTGCCCTTTGAGTGCGTAGGACTGAAATGAAGCTTGGTGAGCATCCCACACAAACGAATGCTCCACATGCGGGTTTCACATGCCACCAACTCCACATTCACAGGCAACTTCAGCGCCACAGCCGTTTGCATATAGACCTCAATGCAAAGGCTCTAGATGCAAATTTTGGAGTGAGAGCTAATTCAATCAAGGAAACAGTGCATGTTGGTGAAGGGCATATTGAAGAAGAATCAGCCGAGTGGTTCTTGTGGGAGAACAACTCCATTTGGCTCACTAACTTCACACACCATCAGGCTTCCAAGCAGCTCTCAAGGAAACTCAGTTTTCACACTCTATGCTTAGTGCCCTTTGAGTGCATTATCTAGGAATGAACCTGGTAGAGCATCCCACACAAACGAATGCTCCACATGCGGGTTTCACATGCCACCAACTCCACATTCACAGGCAACTTCAGCGCCACAGCCGTTTTCAGATAGCCCTCAATGCAAAGGCTCTAGAAGCAAATATTCGTGTGAGAGCTAATTCAATCAAGAAAACATTGCATGCTGGTGAAGGGTATATTGAAGAAGAATCAGCCAATTGGTTCTTGTGGGAAAACAATTCCATTTGGCTCACTAACTTCACACACCATCAGGCTTCCAAGCAGCTCTCAAGGAAACTCAGTTTTCACACTCTATGCTTAGTGCCCTTTGAGTGCCTAGGACTGAAATGAAGCTGGTAGAGCATCCCACACAAACGAATGCTCCACATGCGGGTTTCACATGCCACCAACTCCACATTCACAGGCAACTTCAGCGCCAAAACCACTTTCAGATAGCCCTCAATGCAAAGGCTCTAGACGCAAATATTGGTGTGAGAGCTAATTCCATCAAGGAAACACTGCATGTTGGTGAAGGGCATATTGAAGAAGAATCAGCCGAGTGGTTCTTGTGGGAGAACAACTCATTTTGGCTCACTAACTTCACACACCATCAGGCTTCCAAGCAGCTCTCAAGGAAACTCAGTTTTCACACTCTATGCTTAGTGCCCTTTGAGAGCGTAGGACTGAAATGAAGCTGGTAGAGCATCCCACACAAACGAATGCTCCACATGCGGGTTTCACATGCCATCAACTCCACACTCACAGGCAACTTCAGCGCCACAGCCGTTTGCAGATAGCCCTGAATGCAAAGGCTCTAGACGCAAATATTGGTGTGAGAGCTAATTCAATCAAGGAAACAGTGCATGTTGGTGAAGGGCATATTGAAGAAGAATCAGCCGAGTGGTTCTTGTGGGAGAACAACTCCATTTGGCTCACTAACGTCACACACCATCAGGCTTCCAAGCAGCTCTCAAGGAAACTCACTTTTCGCACTCTATGCTTAGTGCCCTTTGAGTGCCTTGGACTGAAATGAACCTGGTAGAGCATCCCACACAAACGAATGCTCCACATGCGGGTTTCACATGCCACCAACTCCACATTCACAGGCAAATTCAGCTCCAAAATCACTTTCAGTTAGCCCTCAATGCAAAGGCTCTAGACGCAAATATTGGTGTGAGAGCTAATTCAATCAAGGAAACACAGCATGTTGGTGAAGGGCATATTGAAGAAGAATCAGCCGAGTGGTTCTTGTGGGAGAACAACTCCATTTGGCTCACTAACTTCACACACCATCAGGCTTCCAAGCAGATCTCAAGGAAACTCAGTTTTCACACTCTATGCTTAGTGCCCTTTGGGTGCCTAGGACTGAAATGAAGCTTGGTGAGCATCCCACACAAACGAATGCTCCACATGCGGGTTAAACATGCCACCAACTCCACATTCACAGGCAACTTCAGCGTCAATACCACTTTCAGATAGCCCTCAATGCAAAGGCTCTAGACACAAATATTGGTGTCAGAGCTAATTCAATCAAGGAAACACTGCATGTTGGTGAAGGGCATATTTAAGAAGAATCAGCCAAGTGGTTCTTGTGGGAGAACAACTCCATTTGGCTCACTAACTTCACACACCATCAGGCTTCCAAGCAGCTCTCAAGGAAACTCAGTTTTCACACTCTATGCTTAGTGCCCTTTGAGTGCGTTATCTAGGAACGAACCTGGTAGAGCATCCCACACAAACGAATGCTCCACATGCGGGTTTCACATGCCACTAACTCCACATTCACAGGCAACTTCAGCGCCACAGCCGTTTGCAGATAGCCCTCAATGCAAAGGCTCTAGACGCAAATATTGGTGTGAGAGCTAATTCAATCAAGGAAACAGTGCATGTTGGTGAAGGGCATATTGAAGAAGAATCAGCCAAGTAGTTCTTGTGGGAGAACAACTCCATTTGGCTCACTAACTTCACACACCATCAGGCTTCCAAGCAGCTCTCAAGGAAACTCAGTTTTCACACTCTATGCTTAGTGCCCTTTGAGTGCCTTGGACTGAAATGAACCTGGTAGAGCATCCCACACAAACGAATGCTCCACATGCGGGTTTCACATGCCACCAACTCCACATTCACAGGCAACTTCAGAGCCACAGCCACTTTCAGATGGCCCTCAATGCAAAGGCTCTAGACGCAAATATTGGTGTGAGAGCTAATTCCATCAAGGAAACACTGCATGTTGGTGAAGGGCATATTGAAGAAGAATCAGCCAAGTGGTTCTTGTGGGAGAACAACTCCATTTGGCTCACTAACATCACACACCATCAGGCTTCCTAGCAGCTCTCAAGGAAACTCAGTTTTCACACTCTATGCTTAGAGCCCTTTGAGTGCATTATCTAGGAATGAACCTGGTAGAGCAGTACACACAAACGAATGCTCCACATTCGGGTTTCACATGACACCAACTCCACATTCACAGGCAACTTCAGAGCCACAGACATTTTCAGATTGACCTCAAAGCAAAGGCTCTAGACGCAAATATTGGTGTGAGAGCTAATTCAATCAAGAAAACATTGCTTGCTGGTGATGGGTATATTGAAGAAGAATCAGCCGAGTGATTCTTGTGGGAAAACAATTCCATTTGGCTCACTAACTTCACACACCATCAGGCTTCCAAGCAGCTCTCAAGGAAACTCAGTTTTCACACTCTATGCTTAGAGCCCTTTGAGTGCATTATCTAGGAATGAACCTGGTAGAGCATCCCACACAAACGAATGCTCCACATGCGGGTTTCACATGCCACCAACTCCACATTCACAGGCAACTTCAGCGCCACAGCCGTTTTCAGATAGCCCTCAATGCAAAGGCTCTAGACGCAAATATTGGTGTGAGAGCTAATTCAATCAAGGAAACACTGCATGTTGGTGAAGGGCATATTGAAGAAGAATCAGCCGAGTGGTTCTTGGGGGGGGGGGAAGAACTCATTTTGGCTCACTAACTTCACACACCCTCAGGCTTCCAAGCAGCTCTCAAGGAAACTCAGTTTTCACACTCTATGCTTAGTGCCCTTTGAGTGCCTAGGACTGAAATGAAGCTTGGTGAGCATCCCACACAAACGAATGCTCCACATGCAGGTTTCACATGCCACCAACTCCACATTCACAGGCAACTTCAGCGCCAAAACCACTTTCAGAAAGCCCTCAATGCAAAGGCTCTAGACGCAAATATTGGTGTGAGAGCTAATTCAATCAAGGAAACACTGCATGTTGGTGAAGGGCATATTGAAGAAGAATCAGCCGAGTGGTTCTTGTTGGAGAACAACTCCATTTGGCTCACTAACTTCACACACCATCAGGCTTCCTAGCAGCTCTCAAGGAAACTCAGTTTTCACACTCTATGCTTAGTGCCCTTTGAGGGCCTAGGACTGAAATGAAGCTTGGTGAGCATCCCACACAAACGAATGCTCCACATGCGGGTTTCACATGCCAGCAACTCCACATTCACAGGCAACTACAGCGCCACAGCCGTTTGCAGATAGCCCTCAATGCAAAGGCTCTAGAAGCAAATAATGGTGTGAGAGCTAATTCAATCAAGAAAACATTGCATGCTGGTGAAGGGTATATTGAAGAAGAATCAGCCAAGTGGTTCTTGTGGGAAAACAATTCCATTTGGCTCACTAACTTCACACACCTTCAGGCTTCCAAGCAGCTCTCAAGGAAACTCAGTTTTCACACTCTATGCTTAGAGCCCTTTGAGTACATTATCTAGGAATGAACATGGTAGAGCATCCCACACAAATGAATGCTCCACATGCGGGTTTCACATGCCACCAACTCCACATTCACAGGCAACTTCAGCGCCAAAACCACTTTCAGATAGCCCTCAATGCAAAGGCTCTAGACGCAAATATTGGTGTGAGAGCTAATTCAATCAAGGAAACACTGCATGTTGGTGAAGGGCATATTGAAGAAGAATCAGCCGAGTGGTTCTTGGGGGGGAAGAACTCATTTTGGCTCACTAACTTCACACACCATCAGGCTTCCAAGCAGCTCTCAAGGAAACTCAGTTTTCACACTCTATGCTTAGTGCCCTTTGAGTGCCTAGGACTGAAATGAAGCTTGGTGAGCATCCCACACAAACGAATGCTCCACATGCGGGTTTCACATGCCACCAACTCCACATTCACAGGCAACTACAGCGCCACAGCCGTTTTCAGATAGCCCTCAATGCAAAGGCTCTAGAAGCAAATATTGGTGTGAGAGCTAATTCAATCAAGAAAACATTGCATGCTGGTGAAGGGTATATTGAAGAAGAATCAGCCAAGTGGTTCTTGTGGGAAAACAATTCCATTTGGCTCACTAACTTCACACACCATCAGGCTTCCAAGCAGCTCTCAAGGAAACTCAGTTTTCACACTCTATGCTTAGAGCCCTTTGAGTGCATTATCTAGGAATGAACCTGGTAGAGCATCCCACACAAACGAATGCTCCACATGCGGGTTTCACATGCCACCAACTCCACATTCACAGGCAACTTCAGCGCCACAGACGTTTTCAGATAGCCCTCAATGCAAAGGCTCTAGACGCAAATATTGGTGTGAGAGCTAATTCAATCAAGGAAACACTGCATGTTGGTGAAGGGCATATTGAAGAAGAATCAGCCGAGTGGTTCTTGTGGGAGAACAACTCCATTTGACTCACTAACTTCACACACCATCAGGCTTCCAAGCAGCTCTCAAGGAAACTCAGTTTTCACACTCTATGCTTAGTGCCCTTTGAGTGCATTATCTAGGAATGAACCTGGTAGAGCATCCCACACAAACGAATGCTCCACATGCGGGTTTCACATGCCACCAACTCCACATTCACAGGCAACTTCAGCGCCACAGCCACTTTCAGATAACCCTCAATGCAAAGGCTCTAGAAGCAAATATTGGTGTGAGAGCTAATTCAATCAAGAAAACATTGCACGCTGGTGAAGGGTATATTGAAGAAGAATCAGCCAAGTGGTTCTTGTGGGAAAACAATTCCATTTGGCTCACTAACTTCACACACCATCAGGCTTCCAAGCAGCTCTCAAGGAAACTCAGTTTTCACACTCTATGCTTAGTGCCCTTTGAGTGCATTATCTAGGAATGAGCCTGGTAGAGCATCCCACACAAACGAATGCTCCACATGCGGGTTTCACATGCCACCAACTCCACATTCACAGGAAACTTCAGCGCCAAAACCACTTTCAGATAGCCCTCAATGCAAAGGCTCTAGACGCAAATATTGGTGTGAGAGCTAATTCAATCAAGGAAACACTGCATGTTGGTGAAGGGCATATTGAAGAAGAATCAGCTGAGTGGTTGTTGTCGGAGAACAACTCCATTTGGCTCACTAACTTCACACACCATCAGGCTTCCAAGCAGCTCTCAAGGAAACTCAGTTTTCACACTCTATGCTTAGTGCCCTTTGAGTGCCTAGGACTGAAATGAAGCTTGGTGAGCATCCCACACAAACGAATGCTCCACATGCGGGTTTCACATGCCACCAACTCCACATTCACAGGCAACTACAGCGCCACAGCCCTTTTCAGATAGCCCTCAATGCAAAGATTCTAGACGCAAATATTGGTGTCAGAGCTAATTCAATCAAGAAAACAATGCATGTTGGTGAAGGGCATATTGAAGAAGAATCAGCCGAGTGGTTCTTGTGGGAGAACAACTCCATTTGGCTCACTAACTTCACACACCATCAGGCTTCCTAGCAGCTCTCAAGGAAACTCAGTTTTCACACTCTATGCTTAGTGCCCTTTGAGTGCATTATCTAGGAATGAACCTGGTAGAGCATCCCACACAAACGAATGCTCCACATGCGGGTTTCACATGCCACCAACTCCACATTCACAGGCAACTTCAGCGCCACAGACGTTTTCAGATAGCCCTCAATGCAAAGGCTCTAGACGCAAATATTGGTGTGAGAGCTAATTCAATCAAGGAAACACTGCATGTTGGTGAAGGGCATATTGAAGAAGAATCAGTCGAGTGGTTCTTGTTGGAGAACAACTCCATTTGGCTCACTAACTTCACACACCATCAGGCTTCCTAGCAGCTCTCAAGGAAACTCAGTTTTCACACTCTATGCTTAGTGCCCTTTGAGGGCCTAGGACTGAAATGAAGCTTGGTTAGCATCCCACACAAACGAATGCTCCACATGCGGGTTTCACATGCCAGCAACTCCACATTCACAGGCAACTACAGCGCCACAGCCGTTTGCAGATAGCCCTCAATGCAAAGGCTCTAGAAGCAAATATTGGTGTGAGAGCTAATTCAATCAAGAAAACATTGCATGCTGGTGAAGGGTATATTGAAGAAGAATCAGCCAAGTGGTTCTTGTGGGAAAACAATTCCATTTGGCTCACTAACTTCACACACCTTCAGGCTTCCAAGCAGCTCTCAAGGAAACTCAGTTTTCACACTCTATGCTTAGAGCCCTTTGAGTGCATTATCTAGGAATGAACATGGTAGAGCATCCCACACAAATGAATGCTCCACATGCGGGTTTCACATGCCACCAACTCCACATTCACAGGCAACTTCAGCGCCAAAACCACTTTCAGATAGCCCTCAATGCAAAGGCTCTAGACGCAAATATTGGTGTGAGAGCTAATTCAATCAAGGAAACACTGCATGTTGGTGAAGGGCATATTGAAGAAGAATCAGCCGAGTGGTTCTTGGGGGGGAAGAACTCATTTTGGCTCACTAACTTCACACACCATCAGGCTTCCAAGCAGCTCTCAAGGAAACTCAGTTTTCACACTCTATGCTTAGTGCCCTTTGAGTGCCTAGGACTGAAATGAAGCTTGGTGAGCATCCCACACAAACGAATGCTCCACATGCGGGTTTCACATGCCACCAACTCCACATTCACAGGCAACTACAGCGCCACAGCCCTTTTCAGATAGCCCTCAATGCAAAGGTTCTAGACGCAAATATTGGTGTCAGAGCTAATTCAATCAAGAAAACAATGCATGTTGGTGAAGGGCATATTGAAGAAGAATCAGCCGAGTGGTTCTTGTGGGAGAACAACTCCATTTGGCTCACTAACTTCACACACCATCAGGCTTCCTAGCAGCTCTCAAGGAAACTCAGTTTTCACACTCTATGCTTAGTGCCCTTTGAGTGCATTATCTAGGAATGAACCTGGTAGAGCATCCCACACAAACGAATGCTCCACATGCGGGTTTCACATGCCACCAACTCCACATTCACAGGCAACTTCAGCGCCACAGCCGTTTTCAGATAGCCCTCAATGCAAAGGCTCTAGACGCAAATATTGGTGTGAGAGCTAATTCAATCAAGGAAACACTGCATGTTGGTGAAGGGCATATTGAAGAAGAATCAGCCGAGTGGTTCTTGTGGGAGAACAACTCCATTTGGCTCACTAACTTCACACACCATCAGGCTTCCAAGCAGCTCTCAAGAAAACTCAGTTTTCACACTCTATGCTTAGTGCCCTTTGAGTACATTATCTAGGAATGAACCTGGTAGAGCATCCCACACAAACGAGTGCTCCACATGCGGGTTTCACATGCCACCAACTCCACATTCACAGGCAACTTCAGCGCCACAGACGTTTGCAGGTAGCCCTCAATGCAAAGGCTCTAGACGCAAATATTGGTGTGAGAGCTAATTCAATCAAGGAAACACTGCATGTTGGTGAAGGGGATATTGCAGAAGCATCAGCCGAGTGGTTCTTGTGGGAGAACAACTCCATTTGGCTCACTAACTTCACACACCATCAGGCTTCCAAGCAGCTCTCAAGGAAACTCAGTTTTCACACTCTATGCTTAGAGCCCTTTGAGTTCATTATCTAGGAATGAAGCTGGTAGAGCATCCCACAGAAACGAATGCTCCACATGCGGTTTTCACATGCCACCAACTCCACATTCACAGGAAACTTCAGCGCCACAGACGTTTTCAGATAGCCCTCAATGCAAAGTCTCCAGAAGCAAATATTGGTGTGAGAGCTAATTCAATCAAGGAAACACTGCATGTTGGTGAAGGGCATATTGAAGAAGAATCAGCCGAGTGGTTCTTGTGGGAGAACAACTCCATTTGGCTCACTAACTTCACACACCATCAGGCTTCCAAGCAGCTCTCAAGGAAACTCAGTTTTCACACTCTATGCTTAGTGCCCTTTGAGTGCATTATCTAGGAATGAACCTGGTAGAGCATTGCACACAAACGAGTGCTCCACATGCGGGTTTCACATGCCACCAACTCCACATTCACAGGCAACTTCAGCGCCACAGCCACTTTCAGATAGCCCTCAATGCAAAGGCTCTAGACGCAAATATTGGTGTGAGAGCTAATTCAATCAAGGAAACACTGCATGTTGGTGCAGGGGATATTGAAGAAGAATCAGCCGAGTGGTTCTTGTGGGAGAACAACTCCATTTGGCTCACTAACTTCACACACCATCAGGCTTCAAAGCAGCTCTCAAGGAAACTCAGTTTTCACACTCTATGCTTAGAGCCCGTTGAGTTCATTATCTAGGAATGAAGCTGGTAGAGCATCCCACAGAAACGAATGCTCCACATGCGGTTTTCACATGCCACCAACTCCACATTCACAGGAAACTTCAGCGCCACAGCCGTTTTCAGATAGCCCTCAATGCAAAGTCTCTAGATGCAAATATTGGTGTGAGAGCTAATTCAATCAAGGAAACAGTGCATGTTGGTGAAGGGCATATTGAAGAAGAATGAGCCGAGTGGTTCTTGTGGGAGAACAACTCCATTTGGCTCACTAACTTCACACACCATCAGGCTTCCAAGCAGCTCTCAAGGAAACTCAGTTTTCACACTCTATGCTTAGTGCCCGTTGAGTGCCTAGGACTGAAATGAAGCTTGGTGAGCATCCCACACAAACGAATGCTCCACATGCGGGTTTCACATGCCACCAACTCCACATTCACAGGCAACTTCAGCGCCACAGCCGTTTGCAGATAGCCCTCAATGCAAAGGCTCTAGACGCAAATAGTGGTGTGAGAGCTAATTCAATCAAGGAAACACTGCATGTTGGTGAAGGGCATATTGAAGAAGAATCAGCCGAGTGGTTCTTGTGGGAGAACAACTCCATTTGGCTCACTAACTTCACACACCATCAGGCTTCCAAGCAGCTCTCAAGGAAACTCGGTTTTCACACTCTATGCTTAGTGCCCTTTGAGTGCATTATCTAGGAATGAACCTGGTAGAGCATCCCACACAAACGAGTGCTCCACATGCGGGTTTCACATGCCACCAACTCCACATTCACAGACAACTTCAGCGCCACAGCCGTTTGCAGATAGCCCTCAATGCAAAGTCTCTAGAAGCAAATATTGGTGTGAGAGCTAATTCAATCAAGGAAACACTGCATGTTGGTGAAGGGCATATTGAAGAAGAATCAGCCGAGTGGTTCTTGTGGGAAATCAATTCCATTTGGCTCACTAACTTCACACACCATCAGGCTTCCAAGCAGCTCTCAAGGAAACTCAGTTTTCACACTCTATGCTTAGAGCCCTTTGAGTGCATTATCTAGGAATGAACCTGGTAGAGCATGCCACACAAACGAATGCTCCACATGCGGGTTTCACATGCCACCAACTCCACATTCACAGACAACTTCAGCGCCAAAACCACTTTCAGATAGCCCTCAATGCAAAGGCTCTAGACGCAAATATTGGTGTGAGAGCTAATTCAATCAAGGAAACACTGCATGTTGGTGAAGGGCATATTGAAGAAGAATCAGCCGAGTGGTTCTTGTGGGAGAACAACTCCATTTGGCTCACTAACTTCACACACCATCAGGCTTCCAAGCAGCTCTCAAGGAAACTCAGTTTTCACACTCTATGCTTAGTGCCCTTTGAGTGCCTAGGACTGAAATGAAGCTTGGTGAGCATCCCACACAAACGAATGCTCCACATGCGGGTTTCACATGCCACCAACTCCACATTCACAGGCAACTACAGCGCCACAGCCGTTTTCAGATAGCCCTCAATGCAAAGGTTGTAGACTCAAATATTGGTGTGAGAGCTAATTCAATCAAGAAAACAATGCATGTTGGTGAAGGGCATATTGAAGAAGAATCAGCCGAGTGGTTCTTGTGGGAGAACAACTCCATTTGGCTCACTAACTTCACACACCATCAGGCTTCCTAGCAGCTCTCAAGGAAACTCAGTTTTCACACTCTATGCTTAGTGCCCTTTGAGTGCATTATCTAGGAATGAACCTGGTAGAGCATCCCACACAAACGAATGCTCCACATGCGGGTTTCACATGCCACCAACTCCACATTCACAGGCAACTTCAGCGCCACAGCCGTTTTCAGATAGCCCTCAATGCAAAGGCTCTAGACGCAAATATTGGTGTGAGAGCTAATTCAATCAAGAAAACATTGCATGCTGGTGAAGGGTATATTGAAGAAGAATCAGCCAAGTGGTTCTTGTGGGAAAACAATTCCATTTGGCTCACTAACTTCACACACCATCAGGCTTCCAAGCAGCTCTCAGGGAAACTCAGTTTTCACACTCTATGCTTAGTGCCCTTTGAGTGCATTATCTAGGAATGAACCTGGTAGAGCATGCCACACAAACGAATGCTCCACATGCGGGTTTCACATGCCACCAACTCCACATTCACAGGCAACTTCAGCGCCACAGACGTTTGCAGATAGCCCTCAATGCAAAGGCTCTAGACCCAAATATTGGTGTGAGAGCTAATTCAATCAAGGAAACACTGCATGTTGGTGAAGGGCATATTGAAGAAGAATCAGCTGAGTGGTTCTTGTGGGAGAACAACTCCATTTGGCTCACTAACTTCACACACCATCAGGCTTCCAAGCAGCTCTCAAGGAAACTCAGTTTTCACACTCTATGCTTAGTGCCCTTTGAGTGCATTATCTAGGAATGAACCTGGTAGAGCATCCCACACAAACGAATGCTCCACATGCGGGTTTCACATGCCACCAACTCCACATTCACAGGCAACTTCAGCGCCACAGCCGTTTTCATGTAGCCCTCAATGCAAAGGCTCTAGACGCAAATATTGGTGTCAGAGCTAATTCAGTGAAGGAAACACTGCATGTTGGTGAAGGGCATATTGAAGAAGAATCAGCCGAGTGGTTCTTGTGGGAGAACAACTCCATTTGGCTCACTAACGTCACACACCATCAGGCTTCCAAGCAGCTCTCAAGGAAACTCAGTTTTCACACTCTATGCTTAGTGCCCTTTGAGTGCATTATCTAGGAATGAACCTGGTAGAGCATCCCACACAAACGAATGCTCCACATGCGGGTTTCACATGCCACCAACTCTACATTCACAGACAACTTCAGCGCCACAGCCGTTTGCAGATAGCCCTCAATGCAAAGGCTCTAGACGCAAATATTGGTGTGAGAGCTAATTCAATCAAGGAAACACTGCATGTTGGTGAAGGGCATATTGAAGAAGAATCAGCCGAGTGATTCTTGTGGGAGAACAACTCCATTTGGCTCACTAACGTCACACACCATCAGGCTTCCAAGCAGCTCTCAAGGAAACTCAGTTTTCACACTCTATGCTTAGTGCCCTTTGAGTGCCTAGGACTGAAATGAAGCTTGGTGAGCATCCCACACAAACGAATGCTCCACATGCGGGTTTCACATGCCACCAACTCGACATTCACAGGCAACTACAGCGCCACAGCCGTTTTCAGATAGCCCTCAATGCAAAGTCTCTAGACGCAAATATTGGTGTGAGAGCTAATTCAATCAAGGAAACAGTGCATGTTGGTGAAGGGCATATTGAAGAAGAATCTTCTGAGTTGTTCTTGTGGGAGAACAACTCCATTTGGCTCACTAACTTCACACACCATCAGGCTTCCAAGCAGCTCTCAAGGAAACTCAGTTTTCACACTCTATGCTTAGAGCCCTTTGAGTGCATTATCTAGGAATGAACCTGGTAGAGCATCCCACACAAACGAATGCTCCACATGCGGGTTTCACATGCCACCAACTCCACATTCACAGGCAACTTCAGCGCCAAAACCACTTTCAGATAGCCCTCAATGCAAAGGCTCTAGACGCAAATAGTGGTGTGAGAGCTAATTCAATCAAGGAAACACTGCATGTTGGTGAAGGGCATATTGAAGAAGAATCAGCCGAGTGGTTCTTGTGGGAGAACAACTCCATTTGGCTCACTAACTTCACACACCATCAGGCTTCCAAGCAGCTCTCAAGGAAACTCAGTTTTCACACTCTATGCTTAGTGCCCTTTGAGTGCATTATCTAGGAATGAACCTGGTAGAGCATCCCACACAAACGAATGCTCCACATGCGGGTTTCACATGCCACCAACTCCACATTCACAGGCAACTTCAGCGCCACAGACGTTTGCAGATAGCCCTCAATGCAAAGGCTCTAGACGCAAATAGTGGTGTGAGAGCTAATTCAATCAAGGAAACACTGCATGTTGGTGAAGGACATTTTGCAGAAGGATCTGCCGAGTGGTTCTTGTGGGAGAACAACTCCATTTGGCTCACTAACGTCACACACCATCAGGCTTCCAAGCAGCTCTCAAGGAAACTCAGTTTTCACACTCTATGCCTAATGCCCTTTGAGTGCATTATCTAGGAATGAACCTGGTAGAGCATCCCACACAAACGAATGCTCCACATGCGGGTTTCACATGCCACCAACTCCACACTCACAGGCAACTTCAGCACCACAGCCGTTTTCAGATAGCCCTCAAAGCAAAGGCTCTAGAAGCAAATATTGGTGTGAGAGCTAATTCAATCAAGGAAACACTGCATGTTGGTGAAGGGCATATTGAAGAAGAATCAGCCGAGTGGTTCTTGTGGGAGAACAATTACATTTGGCTCACTAACCTCACACACCATCAGGCTTCCAAGCAGCTCTCAAGGAAACTCAGTTTTCACACTCTATGCTTAGTGCCCTTTGAGTGCCTAGGACTGAAATGAAGCTTGGTGAGCATCCCACACAAACGAATGCTCCACATGCGGGTTTCACATGCCACCAACTCCACATTCACAGGCAACTACAGCGCCACAGCCGTTTTCAGATAGCCCTCAATGCAAAGGTTCTAGACGCAAATATTGGTGTGAGAGCTAATTCAATCAAGAAAACAATGCATGTTGGTGAAGGGCATATTGAAGAAGAATCAGCCGAGTGGTTCTTGTGGGAGAACAATTACATTTGGCTCACTAACATCACACACCATCAGGCTTCCAAGCAGCTCTCAAGGAAACTCAGTTTTCACACTCTATGCTTAGTGCCCTTTGAGTGCATTATCTAGGAATGAACCTGGTAGAGCATCCCACACAAACGAATGCTCCACATGCGGGTTTCACATGCCACCAACTCCACATTCACAGGCAACTTCAGCGCCACAGCCGTTTTCAGATAGCCCTCAATGCAAAGGCTCTAGACGCAAATATTGGTGTGAGAGCTAATTCAATCAAGGAAACACTGCATGTTGGTGTAGGACATATTGCAGAAGAATCAGCCGAGTGATTCTTGTGGGAGAACAACTCCATTTGGCTCACTAACTTCACACACCATCAGGCTTCCAAGCAGCTCTCAAGGAAACTCAGTTTTCACACTCTATGCCTAATGCCCTATGAGTGCATTATCTAGGAATGAACCTGGTAGAGCATCCCACACAAACGAATGCTCCACATGCGGGTTTCACATGCCACCAACTCCACATTCACAGGCAACTTCAGCGATAAAACCACTTTCTGATAGCCCTCAATGCAAATTCTCTAGACGCAAATATTCGAGTGAGAGCTAATTCAATCAAGGAAACACTGCATGTTGGTGAAGGGCATATTGAAAAAGAATCAGCCGAGTGGTTCTTGTGGGAGAACAACTCCATTTGGCTCACTAACTTCACACACCATCAGGCTTCCAAGCAGCTCTCAAGGAAACTCAGTTTTCACACTCTATGCTTAGTGCCCTTTGAGTGCCTAGGACTGAAATGAAGCTTGATGAGCATCCCACACAAACGAATGCTCCACATGCGTTTTTCACATGCCACCAACTCCACATTCACAGGCAACTTCAGCGCCACAGCCGTTTGCAGATAGCCCTCAATGCAAAGTCTCTAGGTGCAAATATTGGTGTGAGAGCTACTTCAATCAAGGAAACAGAGCATGTTAGTGAAGGGCATATTGAAGAAGAATTAGCCGATTGGTTTTTGTGGGAGAACAACTCCATTTGGCTCACTAACTTCACACACCATCAGGCTTCCAAGCAGCTCTCAAGGAAACTCAGTTTTCACACTCTATGCTTAGTGCCCTTTGAGTGCATTATCTAGGAATGAACCTGGTAGAGCATCCCACACAAACGAATGCTCCACATGCGGGTTTCACATGCCACCAACTCCACATTCACAGGCAACTTCAGCGCCACAGACGTTTGCAGATAGCCCTCAATGCAAAGGCTCTAGACGCAAATAGTGGTGTGAGAGCTAATTCAATCAAGGAAACACTGCATGTTGGTGAAGGACATTTTGCAGAAGAATCAGCCGAGTGATTCTTGTGGGAGAACAACTCCATTTGGCTCACTAACGTCACACACCATCAGGCTTCCAAGCAGCTCTCAAGGAAACTCAGTTTTCACACTCTATGCTTAGTGCCCTTTGAGTGCATTATCTAGGAATGAACCTGGTAGAGCATCCCACACAAACGAATGCTCCACATGCGGGTTTCACATGCCACCAACTCCACATTCACAGGCAACTTCAGCGCCACAGCCATTTTCAGATAGCCCTCAATGCAAAGGCTCTAGAAGCAAATATTGGTGTGAGAGCTAATTCAATCAAGGAAACACTGCATGTTGGTGAAGGGCATATTGAAGAAGAATCAGCCGAGTGGTTCTTGTGGGAGAACAACTCCATTTGGCTCACTAACTTCACACACCATCAGGCTTCCAAGCAGCTCTCAAGGAAACTCAGTTTTCACACTCTATGCTTAGTGCCCTTTGAGTGCATTATCTAGGAATGAACCTGGTAGAGCATCCCACACAAACGAATGCTCCACATGCGGGTTTCACATGCCACCAACTCCACATTCACAGGCAACTTCAGCGCCACAGCCACTTTCAGATAGCCCTCAATGCAAAGGCTCTAGACGCAAATATTGGTGTGAGAGCTAATTCAATCAAGGAAACACTGCATGTTGGTGAAGGGCATATTGAAGAAGAATCAGCCGAGTGGTTTTTGTGGGAGAACAACTCCATTTGGCTCACTAACATCACACACCATCAGGCTTCCAAGCAGCTCTCAAGGAAACTCAGTTTTCACACTCTATGCCTAATGCCCTTTGAGTGCATTATCTAGGAATGAACCTGGTAGAGCATCCCACACAAACGAATGCTCCACATGCGGGTTTCACATGCCACCAACTCCACATTCACAGGCAACTTCAGCGCCACAGACGTTTGCAGATAGCCCTCAATGCAAAGGCTCTAGACCCAAATATTGGTGTGAGAGCTAATTCAATCAAGGAAACACTGCATGTTGGTGAAGGGCATATTGAAGAAGAATCAGCCGAGTGGTTCTTGTGGGAGAACAACTCCATTTGACTCACTAACTTCACACACCATCAGGCTTCCAAGCAGCTCTCAAGGAAACTCAGTTTTCACACTCTATGCTTAGTGCCCTTTGAGTGCATTATCTAGGAATGAACCTGGTAGAGCATCCCACACAAACGAATGCTCCACATGAGGGTTTCACATGCCACCAACTCCACATTCACAGACAACTTCAGCGCCACAGCCACTTTCAGATAGCCCTCAATGCAAAGGCTCTAGACGCAAATATTGGTGTGAGAGCTAATTCAATCAAGGAAACACTGCATGTTGGTGAAGGGCATATTGAAGAAGAATCAGCCGAGTGGTTCTTGTGGGAGAACAACTCCATTTGGCTCACTAACGTCACACACCATCAGGCTTCCAAGCAGCTCTCAAGGAACTCAGTTTTCACACTCTATGCTTAGTGCCCTTTGAGTGCCTAGGACCGAAATGAAGCTTGGTGAGCATCCCACACAAACGAAGGCTCCACATGCGGGTTTCACATGCCACCAACTCCACATTCACAGGCAACTACAGCGCCACAGCCGTTTTCAGATAGCCCTCAATGCAAAGGCTCTAGACGCAAATATTGGTGTGAGAGCTAATTCAATCAAGGAAACAGTGCATGTTGGTGAAGTGCATATTGAAGAAGAATCACCCGAGTGGTTCTTGTGGGAGAACAACTCCATTTGGCTCACTAACTTCACACACCATCAGGCTTCCAAGCAGCTCTCAAGGAAACTCGGTTTTCACACTCTATGCTTAGTGCCCTTTGAGTGCATTATCTAGGAATGAACCTGGTAGAGCATCCCACACAAACGAATGCTCCACATGTGGGTTTCACATGCCACCAACTCCACATTCACAGGCAACTTCAGCACCACAGCCATTTTCAGATAGCCCTCAATGCAAAGGCTCTAGACGCAATTATTGGTGTGAGAGCTAATTCAATCAAGGAAACACTGCATGTTGGTGAAGGGCATATTGAAGAAGAATCAGCCAAGTGGTTCTTGTGGGAGAACAACTCCATTTGGCTCACTAACATCACACACCATCAGGCTTCCAAGCAGCTCTCAAGGAAACTCAGTTTTCACACTCTATGCTTAGTGCCCTTTGAGTGCATTATCTAGGAATGAACCTGGTAGAGCATCCCACACAAACGAATGCTCCACATGCGGGTTTCACATGCCACCAACTCCACATTCACAGGCAACTTCAGCGCCACAGACGTTTGCAGATAGCCCTCAATGCAAAGGCTCTAGACGCAAATATTGGTGTGAGAGCTAATTCAATCAAGGAAACACTGCATGTTGGTGAAGGGCATATTGAAGAAGAATCAGCCGAGTGGTTCTTGTGGGAGAACAACTCCATTTGGCTCACTAACTTCACACACCATCAGGCTTCCAAACAGCTCTCAAGGAAACTCAGTTTTCACACTCTATGCTTAGTGCCCTTTGAGTGCGTAGGACTGAAATGAAGCTTGATGAGCATCCCACACAAACGAATGCTCCACATGCGTTTTTCACATGCCACCAACTCCACATTCACAGGCAACTTCAGCGCCACACCCGTTTGCAGATAGCCCTCAATGCAAAGTCTCTAGGTGCAAATATTGGTGTGAGAGCTACTTCAATCAAGGAAACAGAGCATGTTAGTGAAGGGCATATTGAAGAAGAATTAGCCGATTGGTTCTTGTGGGAGAACAACTCCATTTGGCTCACTAACTTCACACACCATCAGGCTTCCAAGCAGCTCTCAAGGAAACTCAGTTTTCACACTCTATGCTTAGTGCCCTTTGAGTGCATTATCTAGGAATGAACCTGGTAGAGCATCCCACACAAACGAATGGTCCACATGCGGGTTTCACATGCCACCAACTCCACATTCACAGGCAACTTCAGCACCAAAACCACTTTCAGATAGCCCACAATGCAAAGGCTCTAGACGCAAATATTCGTGTGAGAGCTAATTCAATCAAGGAAACAGTGCATGTTGGTGAAGGGCATATTGAAGAAGAAGCAGCCGAGTGGTTCTTGTTGGAGAACAACTCCATTTGCCTCACTAACTTCACACACCATCAGGCTTCCAAACAGCTCTCAAGGAAACTCAGTTTTCACACTCTATGCTTAGTGCCCTTTGAGTGCCTAGGACTGAAATGAAGCTTGATGAGCATCCCACACAAACGAATGCTCCACATGCGGGTTTCACATGCCACCAACTCCACATTCACAGGCAACTTCAGCGCCACAGACGTTTGCAGATAGCCCTCAATGCAAAGGCTCTAGACGCAATTATTGGTGTGAGAGCTAATTCAATCAAGGAAACACTGCATGTTGGTGAAGGGCATATTGAAGAAGAATCAGCCGAGTGGTTCTTGTGGGAGAACAACTTCATTTGGCTCACTAACTTCACACACGATCAGGCTTCCAAGCAGCTCTCAAGGAAACTCAGTTTTCACACTCTATGCTTAGTGCCCTTTGAGTGCATTATCTAGGAATGAACCTGGTAGAGCATCCCACACAAACGAATGCTCCACATGCGGGTTTCACATGCCACCAACTCCACATTCACAGGCAACTTCAGCGACACAGACGTTTGCAGATAGCCCTCAATGCAAAGGCTCTAGACGCAAATATTGGTGTGAGAGCTAATTCAATCAAGGAAACACTGCATGTTGGTGAAGGGCATATTGAAGAAGAATCAGCCGAGTGGTTCTTGTGGGAGAACAACTCCATTTGGCTCACTAACATCACACACCATCAGGCTTCCAAGCAGCTCTCAAGGAAACTCAGTTTTCACACTCTATGCCTAATGCCCTTTGAGTGCATTATCTAGGAATGAACCTGGTAGAGCATCCCACACAAACGAATGCTCCACATGCGGGTTTCACATGCCACCAACTCCACATTCACAGGCAACTTCAACGCCACAGACGTTTGCAGATAGCCCTCAATGCAAAGGCTCTAGACGCAAATATTGGTGTGAGAGCTAATTCAATCAAGGAAACACTGCATGTTGGTGAAGGGCATATTGAAGAAGAATCAGCCGAGTGGTTCTTGTGGGAGAACAACTCCATTTGACTCACTAACTTCACACACCATCAGGCTTCCAAGCAGCTCTCAAGGAAACTCAGTTTTCACACTCTATGCTTAGTGCCCTTTGAGTGCCTAGGATTGAAATGAAGCTTGGTGAGCATCCCACACAAACGAAGGCTCCACATGCGGGTTTCACATGCCACCAACTCCACATTCACAGGCAAATACAGCGCCACAGCCGTTTTCAGATAGCCCTCAATGCAAAGGCTCTAGACGCAAATATTGGTGTGAGAGCTAATTCACTCAAGGAAACACTGCATGTTGGTGAAGGGCATATTGAAGAAGAATCTTCTGAGTTGTTCTTGTGGGAGAACAACTCCATTTGGCTCACTAACTTCACACACCATCAGGCTTCCAAGCAGCTCTCAAGGAAACTCAGTTTTCACACTCTATGCCTAATGCCCTATGAGTGCATTATCTAGGAATGAACCTGGTAGAGCATCCCACACAAACGAATGCTCCACATGCGGGTTTCACATGCCACCAACTCCACATTCACAGGCAACTTCAGCGATAAAACCACTTTCTGATAGCCCTCAATGCAAATTCTCTAGACGCAAATATTCGAGTGAGAGCTAATTCAATCAAGGAAACACTGCATGTTGGTGAAGGGCATATTGAAAAAGAATCAGCCGAGTGGTTCTTGTGGGAGAACAACTCCATTTGGCTCACTAACTTCACACACCATCAGGCTTCCAAGCAGCTCTCAAGGAAACTCAGTTTTCACACTCTATGCTTAGTGCCCTTTGAGTGCCTAGGACTGAAATGAAGCTTGATGAGCATCCCACACAAACGAATGCTCCACATGCGTTTTTCACATGCCACCAACTCCACATTCACAGGCAACTTCAGCGCCACAGCCGTTTGCAGATAGCCCTCAATGCAAAGTCTCTAGGTGCAAATATTGGTGTGAGAGCTACTTCAATCAAGGAAACAGAGCATGTTAGTGAAGGGCATATTGAAGAAGAATTAGCCGATTGGTTCTTGTGGGAGAACAACTCCATTTGGCTCACTAACTTCACACACCATCAGGCTTCCAAGCAGCTCTCAAGGAAACTCAGTTTTCACACTCTATGCTTAGTGCCCTTTGAGTGCATTATCTAGGAATGAACCTGGTAGAGCATCCCACACAAACGAATGCTCCACATGCGGGTTTCACATGCCACCAACTCCACATTCACAGGCAACTTCAGCGCCACAGACGTTTGCAGATAGCCCTCAATGCAAAGGCTCTAGACGCAAATAGTGGTGTGAGAGCTAATTCAATCAAGGAAACACTGCATGTTGGTGAAGGACATTTTGCAGAAGAATCAGCCGAGTGATTCTTGTGGGAGAACAACTCCATTTGGCTCACTAACGTCACACACCATCAGGCTTCCAAGCAGCTCTCAAGGAAACTCAGTTTTCACACTCTATGCTTAGTGCCCTTTGAGTGCATTATCTAGGAATGAACCTGGTAGAGCATCCCACACAAACGAATGCTCCACATGCGGGTTTCACATGCCACCAACTCCACATTCACAGGCAACTTCAGCGCCACAGCCATTTTCAGATAGCCCTCAATGCAAAGGCTCTAGAAGCAAATATTGGTGTGAGAGCTAATTCAATCAAGGAAACACTGCATGTTGGTGAAGGGCATATTGAAGAAGAATCAGCCGAGTGGTTCTTGTGGGAGAACAACTCCATTTGGCTCACTAACATCACACACCATCAGGCTTCCAAGCAGCTCTCAAGGAAACTCAGTTTTCACACTCTATGCCTAATGCCCTTTGAGTGCATTATCTAGGAATGAACCTGGTAGAGCATCCCACACAAACGAATGCTCCACATGCGGGTTTCACATGCCACCAACTCCACATTCACAGGCAACTTCAACGCCACAGACGTTTGCAGATAGCCCTCAATGCAAAGGCTCTAGACGCAAATATTGGTGTGAGAGCTAATTCAATCAAGGAAACACTGCATGTTGGTGAAGGGCATATTGAAGAAGAATCAGCCGAGTGGTTCTTGTGGGAGAACAACTCCATTTGACTCACTAACTTCACACACCATCAGGCTTCCAAGCAGCTCTCAAGGAAACTCAGTTTTCACACTCTATGCTTAGTGCCCTTTGAGTGCCTAGGATTGAAATGAAGCTTGGTGAGCATCCCACACAAACGAAGGCTCCACATGCGGGTTTCACATGCCACCAACTCCACATTCACAGGCAAATACAGCGCCACAGCCGTTTTCAGATAGCCCTCAATGCAAAGGCTCTAGACGCAAATATTGGTGTGAGAGCTAATTCACTCAAGGAAACACTGCATGTTGGTGAAGGGCATATTGAAGAAGAATCTTCTGAGTTGTTCTTGTGGGAGAACAACTCCATTTGGCTCACTAACTTCACACACCATCAGGCTTCCAAGCAGCTCTCAAGGAAACTCAGTTTTCACACTCTATGCCTAATGCCCTATGAGTGCATTATCTAGGAATGAACCTGGTAGAGCATCCCACACAAACGAATGCTCCACATGCGGGTTTCACATGCCACCAACTCCACATTCACAGGCAACTTCAGCGATAAAACCACTTTCTGATAGCCCTCAATGCAAATTCTCTAGACGCAAATATTCGAGTGAGAGCTAATTCAATCAAGGAAACACTGCATGTTGGTGAAGGGCATATTGAAAAAGAATCAGCCGAGTGGTTCTTGTGGGAGAACAACTCCATTTGGCTCACTAACTTCACACACCATCAGGCTTCCAAGCAGCTCTCAAGGAAACTCAGTTTTCACACTCTATGCTTAGTGCCCTTTGAGTGCCTAGGACTGAAATGAAGCTTGATGAGCATCCCACACAAACGAATGCTCCACATGTGGGTTTCACATGCCACCAACTCCACATTCACAGGCAACTTCAGCGCCACAGCCGTTTGCAGATAGCCCTCAATGCAAAGTCTCTAGGTGCAAATATTGGTGTGAGAGCTACTTCAATCAAGGAAACAGAGCATGTTAGTGAAGGGCATATTGAAGAAGAATTAGCCGATTGGTTCTTGTGGGAGAACAACTCCATTTGGCTCACTAACTTCACACACCATCAGGCTTCCAAGCAGCTCTCAAGGAAACTCAGTTTTCACACTCTATGCTTAGTGCCCTTTGAGTGCATTATCTAGGAATGAACCTGGTAGAGCATCCCACACAAACGAATGCTCCACATGCGGGTTTCACATGCCACCAACTCCACATTCACAGGCAACTTCAGCGCCACAGACGTTTGCAGATAGCCCTCAATGCAAAGGCTCTAGACGCAAATAGTGGTGTGAGAGCTAATTCAATCAAGGAAACACTGCATGTTGGTGAAGGACATTTTGCAGAAGAATCAGCCGAGTGATTCTTGTGGGAGAACAACTCCATTTGGCTCACTAACGTCACACACCATCAGGCTTCCAAGCAGCTCTCAAGGAAACTCAGTTTTCACACTCTATGCTTAGTGCCCTTTGAGTGCATTATCTAGGAATGAACCTGGTAGAGCATCCCACACAAACGAATGCTCCACATGCGGGTTTCACATGCCACCAACTCCACATTCACAGGCAACTTCAGCGCCACAGCCATTTTCAGATAGCCCTCAATGCAAAGGCTCTAGAAGCAAATATTGGTGTGAGAGCTAATTCAATCAAGGAAACACTGCATGTTGGTGAAGGGCATATTGAAGAAGAATCAGCCGAGTGGTTCTTGTGGGAGAACAACTCCATTTGGCTCACAAACTTCACACACCATCAGGCTTCCAAGCAGCTCTCAAGGAAACTCAGTTTTCACACTCTATGCTTAGTGCCCTTTGAGTGCATTATCTAGGAATGAACCTGGTAGAGCATCCCACACAAACGAATGCTCCACATGCGGGTTTCACATGCCACCAACTCCACATTCACAGACAACTTCAGCGCCACAGCCACTTTCAGATAGCCCTCAATGCAAAGGCTCTAGACGCAAATATTGGTGTGAGAGCTAATTCAATCAAGGAAACACTGCATGTTGGTGAAGGGCATATTGAAGAAGAATCAGCCGAGTGGTTTTTGTGGGAGAACAACTCCATTTGGCTCACTAACATCACACACCATCAGGCTTCCAAGCAGCTCTCAAGGAAACTCAGTTTTCACACTCTATGCCTAATGCCCTTTGAGTGCATTATCTAGGAATGAACCTGGTAGAGCATCCCACACAAACGAATGCTCCACATGCGGGTTTCACATGCCACCAACTCCACATTCACAGGCAACTTCAGCGCCACAGACGTTTGCAGATAGCCCTCAATGCAAAGGCTCTAGACCCAAATATTGGTGTGAGAGCTAATTCAATCAAGGAAACACTGCATGTTGGTGAAGGGCATATTGAAGAAGAATCAGCCGAGTGGTTCTTGTGGGAGAACAACTCCATTTGACTCACTAACTTCACACACCATCAGGCTTCCAAGCAGCTCTCAAGGAAACTCAGTTTTCACACTCTATGCTTAGTGCCCTTTGAGTGCATTATCTAGGAATGAACCTGGTAGAGCATCCCACACAAACGAATGCTCCACATGAGGGTTTCACATGCCACCAACTCCACATTCACAGACAACTTCAGCGCCACAGCCACTTTCAGATAGCCCTCAATGCAAAGGCTCTAGACGCAAATATTGGTGTGAGAGCTAATTCAATCAAGGAAACACTGCATGTTGGTGAAGGGCATATTGAAGAAGAATCAGCCGAGTGGTTCTTGTGGGAGAACAACTCCATTTGGCTCACTAACGTCACACACCATCAGGCTTCCAAGCAGCTCTCAAGGAAACTCAGTTTTCACACTCTATGCTTAGTGCCCTTTGAGTGCCTAGGACCGAAATGAAGCTTGGTGAGCATCCCACACAAACGAAGGCTCCACATGCGGGTTTCACATGCCACCAACTCCACATTCACAGGCAACTACAGCGCCACAGCCGTTTTCAGATAGCCCTCAATGCAAAGGCTCTAGACGCAAATATTGGTGTGAGAGCTAATTCAATCAAGGAAACAGTGCATGTTGGTGAAGTGCATATTGAAGAAGAATCAGCCGAGTGGTTCTTGTGGGAGAACAACTCCATTTGGCTCACTAACTTCACACACCATCAGGCTTCCAAGCAGCTCTCAAGGAAACTCGGTTTTCACACTCTATGCTTAGTGCCCTTTGAGTGCATTATCTAGGAATGAACCTGGTAGAGCATCCCACACAAACGAATGCTCCACATGTGGGTTTCACATGCCACCAACTCCACATTCACAGGCAACTTCAGCACCACAGCCATTTTCAGATAGCCCTCAATGCAAAGGCTCTAGACGCAATTATTGGTGTGAGAGCTAATTCAATCAAGGAAACACTGCATGTTGGTGAAGGGCATATTGAAGAAGAATCAGCCAAGTGGTTCTTGTGGGAGAACAACTCCATTTGGCTCACTAACATCACACACCATCAGGCTTCCAAGCAGCTCTCAAGGAAACTCAGTTTTCACACTCTATGCTTAGTGCCCTTTGAGTGCATTATCTAGGAATGAACCTGGTAGAGCATCCCACACAAACGAATGCTCCACATGCGGGTTTCACATGCCACCAACTCCACATTCACAGGCAACTTCAGCGACACAGACGTTTGCAGATAGCCCTCAATGCAAAGGCTCTAGACGCAAATATTGGTGTGAGAGCTAATTCAATCAAGGAAACACTGCATGTTGGTGAAGGGCATATTGAAGAAGAATCAGCCGAGTGGTTCTTGTGGGAGAACAACTCCATTTGGCTCACTAACTTCACACACCATCAGGCTTCCAAACAGCTCTCAAGGAAACTCAGTTTTCACACTCTATGCTTAGTGCCCTTTGAGTGCGTAGGACTGAAATGAAGCTTGGTGAGCATCCCACACAAACGAATGCTCCACATGCGTTTTTCACATGCCACCAACTCCACATTCACAGGCAACTTCAGCGCCACAGCCGTTTGCAGATAGCCCTCAATGCAAAGTCTCTAGGTGCAAATATTGGTGTGAGAGCTACTTCAATCAAAGGAAACAGAGCATGTTAGTGAAGGGCATATTGAAGAAGAATTAGCCGATTGGTTCTTGTGGGAGAACAACTCCATTTGGCTCACTAACTTCACACACCATCAGGCTTCCAAGCAGCTCTCAAGGAAACTCAGTTTTCACACTCTATGCTTAGTGCCCTTTGAGTGCATTATCTAGGAATGAACCTGGTAGAGCATCCCACACAAACGAATGCTCCACATGCGGGTTTCACATGCCACCAACTCCACATTCACAGGCAACTTCAGCACCAAAACCACTTTCAGATAGCCCACAATGCAAAGGCTCTAGACGCAAATATTTCGTGTGAGAGCTAATTCAATCAAGGAAACAGTGCATGTTGGTGAAGGGCATATTGAAGAAGAAGCAGCCGAGTGGTTCTTGTTGGAGAACAACTCCATTTGCCTCACTAACTTCACACACCATCAGGCTTCCAAACAGCTCTCAAGGAAACTCAGTTTTCACACTCTATGCTTAGTGCCCTTTGAGTGCCTAGGACTGAAATGAAGCTTGATGAGCATCCACACAAACGAATGCTCCACATGCGGGTTTCACATGCCACCAACTCCACATTCACAGGCAACTTCAGCGACACAGACGTTTGCAGATAGCCCTCAATGCAAAGGCTCTAGACGCAAATATTGGTGTGAGAGCTAATTCAATCAAGGAAACACTGCATGTTGGTGAAGGGCATATTGAAGAAGAATCAGCCGAGTGGTTCTTGTGGGAGAACAACTCCATTTGGCTCACTAACATCACACACCATCAGGCTTCCAAGCAGCTCTCAAGGAAACTCAGTTTTCACACTCTATGCCTAATGCCCTTTGAGTGCATTATCTAGGAATGAACCTGGTAGAGCATCCCACACAAACGAATGCTCCACATGCGGGTTTCACATGCCACCAACTCCACATTCACAGGCAACTTCAACGCCACAGACGTTTGCAGATAGCCCTCAATGCAAAGGCTCTAGACGCAAATATTGGTGTGAGAGCTAATTCAATCAAGGAAACACTGCATGTTGGTGAAGGGCATATTGAAGAAGAATCAGCCGAGTGGTTCTTGTGGGAGAACAACTCCATTTGACTCACTAACTTCACACACCATCAGGCTTCCAAGCAGCTCTCAAGGAAACTCAGTTTTCACACTCTATGCTTAGTGCCCTTTGAGTGCCTAGGATTGAAATGAAGCTTGGTGAGCATCCCACACAAACGAAGGCTCCACATGCGGGTTTCACATGCCACCAACTCCACATTCACAGGCAAATACAGCGCCACAGCCGTTTTCAGATAGCCCTCAATGCAAAGGCTCTAGACGCAAATATTGGTGTGAGAGCTAATTCACTCAAGGAAACACTGCATGTTGGTGAAGGGCATATTGAAGAAGAATCTTCTGAGTTGTTCTTGTGGGAGAACAACTCCATTTGGCTCACTAACTTCACACACCATCAGGCTTCCAAGCAGCTCTCAAGGAAACTCAGTTTTCACACTCTATGCTTAGAGCCCTTTGAGTGCATTATCTAGGAATGAACCTGGTAGAGCATCCCACACAAACGAATGCTCCACATGCGGGTTTCACATGCCACCAACTCCACATTCACAGGCAACTTCAGCGCCAAAACCACTTTCTGATAGCCCTCAATGCAAATTCTCTAGACGCAAATATTCGAGTGAGAGCTAATTCAATCAAGGAAACACTGCATGTTGGTGAAGGGCATATTGAAGAAGAATCAGCCGAGTGGTTCTTGTGGGAGAACAACTCCATTTGGCTCACTAACTTCACACACCATCAGGCTTCCAAACAGCTCTCAAGGAAACTCAGTTTTCACACTCTATGCTTAGTGCCCTTTGAGTGCCTAGGACTGAAATGAAGCTTGATGAGCATCCCACACAAACGAATGCTCCACATGCGTTTTTCACATGCCACCAACTCCACATTCACAGGCAACTTCAGCGCCACAGACGTTTGCAGATAGCCCTCAATGCAAAGGCTCTAGGTGCAAATATTGGTGTGAGAGCTACTTCAATCAAGGAAATAGAGCATGTTAGTGAAGGGCATATTGAAGAAGAATTAGCCGATTGGTTCTTGTGGGAGAACAACTCCATTTGGCTCACTAACTTCACACACCATCAGGCTTCCAAGCAGCTCTCAAGGAAACTCAGTTTTCACACTCTATGCTTAGTGCCCTTTGAGTGCATTATCTAGGAATGAACCTGGTAGAGCATCCCACACAAACGAATGCTCCACATGCGGGTTTCACATGCCACCAACTCCACATTCACAGGCAACTTCAGCGCCACAGACGTTTGCAGATAGCCCTCAATGCAAAGGCTCTAGACGCAATTATTGGTGTGAGAGCTAATTCAATCAAGGAAACACTGCATGTTGGTGAAGGGCATATTGAAGAAGAATCAGCCGAGTGGTTCTTGTGGGAGAACAACTTCATTTGGCTCACTAACTTCACACACCATCAGGCTTCCAAGCAGCTCTCAAGGAAACTCAGTTTTCACACTCTATGCTTAGTGCCCTTTGAGTGCATTATCTAGGAATGAACCTGGTAGAGCATCCCACACAAACGAATGCTCCACATGCGGGTTTCACATGCCACCAACTCCACATTCACAGGCAACTTCAGCGCCACAGCCGTTTTCAGATAGCCCTCAATGCAAAGGCTCTAGACGCAAATATTGGTGTGAGAGCTAATTCAATCAAGGAAACACTGCATGTTGGTGAAGGGCATATTGAAGAAGAATCAGCCGAGTGGTTCTTGTGGGAGAACAACTCCATTTGGCTCACTAACATCACACACCATCAGGCTTCCAAGCAGCTCTCAAGGAAACTCAGTTTTCACACTCTATGCTTAGTGCCCTTTGAGTGCATTATCTAGGAATGAACCTGGTAGAGCATCCCACACAAACGAATGCTCCACATGCGGGTTTCACATGCCACCAATTCCACATTCACAGGCAACTTCAACGCCACAGACGTTTGCAGATAGCCCTCAATGCAAAGGCTCTAGACCCAAATATTGGTGTGAGAGCTAATTCAATCAAGGAAACACTGCATGTTGGTGAAGGGCATATTGAAGAAGAATCAGCCGAGTGGTTCTTGTGGGAGAACAACTCCATTTGACTCACTAACTTCACACACCATCAGGCTTCCAAGCAGCTCTCAAGGAAACTCAGTTTTCACACTCTATGCTTAGTGCCCTTTGAGTGCATTATCTAGGAATGAACCTGGTAGAGCATCCCACACAAACGAATGCTCCACATGCGGGTTTCACATGCCACCAACTCCACATTCAGAGGCAACTTCAGCGCCACAGCCGTTTTCAGATAGCCCTCAATGCAAAGGCTCTAGACGCAAATATTGGTGTGAGAGCTAATTCAATCAAGGAAACAGTGCATGTTGGTGAAGGGCATATTGAAGAAGAATCAGCCGAGTGGTTCTTGTGGGAGAACAACTCCATTTGGCTCACTAACATCACACACCATCAGGCTTCCAAGCAGCTCTCAAGGAAACTCAGTTTTCACACTCTATGCTTAGTGCCCTTTGAGTGCCTAGGACTGAAATGAAGCTTGGTGAGCATCCCACAGAAACGAATGCTCCACATGCGGGTTTCACATGCCACCAACTCCACATTCACAGGCAACTTCAGCGCCAAAGCCACTTTCAGATAGCCCTCAATGCAAAGGCTCTAGACGCAAATATTGGTGTGAGAGCTAATTCAATCAAGGAAACACTGCATGTTGGTGAAGGGCATATTGAAGAAGAATCAGCCGAGTGGTTCTTGTGGGAGAACAACTCCATTTGGCTCACTAACTTCACACACCATCAGGCTTCCAAGCAGCTCTCAAGGAAACTCAGTTTTCACACTCTATGCTTAGTGCCCTTTGAGTGCATTATCTCGGAATGAACTTGGTAGAGCATCCCACACAAACGAATGCTCCACATGCGGGTTTCACATGCCACCAACTCCACATTCACAGACAACTTCAGCGCCACAGACGTTTGCAGATAGCCCTCAATGCAAAGGCTCTAGACGCAAATATTGGTGTGAGAGCTAATTCAATCAAGGAAACACTGCATGTTGGTGAAGGGCATATTGAAGTAGAATTAGCCGAGTGGTTCTTGTGGGAGAACAACTCCATTTGACTCACTAACTTCACACACCATCAGGCTTCCAAACAGCTCTCAAGGAAACTCAGTTTTCACACTCTATGCTTAGTGCCCTTTGAGTGCCTAGGACTGAAATGAAGCTTGGAGAGCATCCCACACAAACGAATGCTCCACATGCGGGTTTCACATGCCACCAACTCCACATTCAGAGACAATTTCAACGCCAAAAACACTTTCAGATAGCCCTCAATGCAAAGTCTCTAGACGCAAATAGTGGTGTGAGAGCTAATTCAATCAAGGAAACACTGCATGTTGGTGAAGGGCATATTGAAGAAGAATCAGCCGAGTGGTTCTTGTGGGAGAACAACTCCATTTGGCTCACTAACTTCACACACCATCAGGCTTCCACGCAGCTCTCAAGGAAACTCAATTTTCACACTCTATGCTTAGTGCCCTTTGAGTGCATTATCTAGGAATGAAGCTGGTAGAGCATCCCACACAAACGAATGCTCCACATGCGGGTTTCACATGCCACCAACTCCACATTCACAGGCAACTTCAGCGCCACAGACGTTTGCAGATAGCCCTCAATGCAAAGGCTCTAGACGCAAATATTGGTGTGAGAGCTAATTCAATCAAGGAAACAGTGCATGTTGGTGAAGGACATATTGCAGAAGAATCAGCCGAGTGATTCTTGTGGGAGAACAACTCCATTTGGCTCACTAACTTCACACACCATCAGGCTTCCAAGCAGCTCTCAAGGAAACTCAGTTTTCACACTCTATGCTTAGTGCCCTTTGAGTGCATTATCTAGGAATGAACCTGGTAGAGCATCCCACACAAACGAATGCTCCACATGCGGGTTTCACATGCCACCAACTCCACATTCACAGGCAACTTCAGCGCCACAGACGTTTGCAGATAGCCCTCAATGCAAAGGCTCTAGACGCAAATATTGGTGTGAGAGCTAATTCAATCAAGGAAACACTGCATGTTGGTGAAGGGCATGTTGAAGAAGAATCAGCCGAGTGGTTCTTGTGGGAGAACAACTCCATTTGGCTCACTAACATCACACACCATCAGGCTTCCAAGCAGCTCTCAAGGAAACTCAGTTTTCACACTCTATGCCTAATGCCCTTTGAGTGCATTATCTAGGAATGAACCTGGTAGAGCATCCCACACAAACGAATGCTCCACATGCGGGTTTCACATGCCACCAACTCCACATTCACAGGCAACTTCAGCGCCACAGACGTTTGCAGATAGCCCTCAATGCAAAGGCTCTAGACGCAAATATTGGTGTGAGAGCTAATTCAATCAAGGAAACAGTGCATGTTGGTGAAGGGCATATTGAAGAAGAATCAGCCGAGTGGTTCTTGTGGGAGAACAACTCCATTTGGCTCACTAACGTCACACACCATCAGGCTTCCAAGCAGCTCTCAAGGAAACTCAGTTTTCACACTCTATGCTTAGTGCCCTTTGAGTGCATTATCTCGGAATGAACTTGGTAGAGCATCCCACACAAACGAATGCTCCACATGCGGGTTTCACATGCCACCAACTCCACATTCACAGGCAACTTCAGCGCCACAGCCGTTTTCAGGTAGCCCTCAATGCAAAGGCTCTAGACGCAAACATTTGTGTGAGAGCTAATTCAATCAAGGAAACACTGCATGTTGGTGAAGGGCATATTGAAGAAGAATCAGCCGAGTGGTTCTTGTGGGAGAACAACTCCATTTGGCTCACTAACGTCACACACCATCAGGCTTCCAAGCAGCTCTCAAGGAAACTCAGTTTTCACACTCTATGCTTAGTGCCCTTTCAGTGCCTAGGACTGAAATGAAGCTTGGTGAGCATCCCACACAAACGAATGCTCCACATGCGGGTTTCACATGCCACCAACTCCACATTCACAGACAACTTCAGCGCCACAGACGTTTGCAGATAGCCCTCAATGCAAAGGCTCTAGACGCAAATATTGGTGTGAGAGCTAATTCAATCAAGGAAACACTGCATGTTGGTGAAGGGCATATTGAAGAAGAATCAGCCGAGTGGTTCTTGTGGGAGAACAACTCCATTTGGCTCACTAACGTCACACACCATCAGGCTTCCAAGCAGCTCTCAAGGAAACTCAGTTTTCACACTCTATGCTTAGTGCCCTTTGAGTGCATTATCTAGGAATGAACCTGGTAGAGCATCCCACACAAACGAATGCTCCACATGCGGGTTTCACATGCCACCAATTCCACATTCACAGGCAACTTCAGCGCCAAAAACACTTTCAGATAGCCCTCAATGCAAAGGCTCTAGACGCAAATATTGGTGTGAGAGCTAATTCAATCAAGGAAACACTGCATGTTGGTGAAGGGCATATTGAAGAAGAATCAGATGAGTGGTTCTTGTGGGAAAACAATTACATTTGGCTCAGTAACTTCGCACACCATGAGGCTTTCAAGCAGCTCTCAAGGAAACTCAGTTTTCACACTCTATGCTTAGTGCCCCTTGAGTGCATTATCTAGGAATGAACCTGGTAGAGCATCCCACACAAACGAATGCTCCACATGCGGGTTTCACATGCCATCAACTCCACATTCACAGGCAACTTCAGCGCCAAAACCACTTTCAGATAGCCCTCAATGCAAATTCTCTAGAAGCAAATATTGGTGTGAGAGCTAATTCAATCAAGCAAACACTGCATGTTGGTGAAGGGCATATTGAAGAAGAATCAGCCGAGTGGTTCTTGTGGGAGAACAACTCCATTTGGCTCACTAACGTCACACACCATCAGGCTTCCAAGCAGCTCTCAAGGAAACTCAGTTTTCACACTCTATGCTTAGTGCCCTTTCAGTGCCTAGGACTGAAATGAAGCTTGGTGAGCATCCCACACAAACGAATGCTCCACATGCGGGTTTCACATGCCACCAACTCCACATTCACAGACAACTTCAGCGCCACAGACGTTTGCAGATAGCCCTCAATGCAAAGGCTCTAGACGCAAATATTGGTGTGAGAGCTAATTCAATCAAGGAAACACTGCATGTTGGTGAAGGGCATATTGAAGAAGAATCAGCCAAGTGGTTCTTGTGGGAGAACAACTCCATTTGGCTCACTAACGTCACACACCATCAGGCTTCCAAGCAGCTCTCAAGGAAACTCAGTTTTCACACTCTATGCTTAGTGCCCTTTGAGTGCATTATCTAGGAATGAACCTGGTAGAGCATCCCACACAAACGAATGCTCCACATGCGGGTTTCACATGCCACCAATTCCACATTCACAGGCAACTTCAGCGCCAAAAACACTTTCAGATAGCCCTCAATGCAAAGGCTCTAGACGCAAATATTGGTGTGAGAGCTAATTCAATCAAGGAAACACTGCATGTTGGTGAAGGGCATATTGAAGAAGAATCAGATGAGTGGTTCTTGTGGGAAAACAATTACATTTGGCTCAGTAACTTCGCACACCATGAGGCTTTCAAGCAGCTCTCAAGGAAACTCAGTTTTCACACTCTATGCTTAGTGCCCCTTGAGTGCATTATCTAGGAATGAACCTGGTAGAGCATCCCACACAAACGAATGGTCCACATGCGGGTTTCACATGCCATCAACTCCACATTCACAGGCAACTTCAGCGCCAAAACCACTTTCAGATAGCCCTCAATGCAAATTCTCTAGAAGCAAATATTGGTGTGAGAGCTAATTCAATCAAGCAAACACTGCATGTTGGTGAAGGGCATATTGAAGAAGAATCAGCCGAGTGGTTCTTGTGGGAGAAAAACTCCATTTGGCTCACTAACGTCACACACCATCAGGCTTCCAAGCAGCTCTCAAGGAAACTCAGTTTTCACACTCTATGCTTAGTGCCCTTTGAGTGCCTAGGACTGAAATGAAGCTTGGTGAGCATCCCACAGAAACGAATGCTCCACATGCGGGTTTCACATGCCACCAACTCCACATTCAGAGACAATTTCAACGCCAAAAACACTTTCAACTTTCAGATAGCCCTCAATGCAAAGGCTCTAGA
>NW_026698156.1:0-24233 GCF_030435755.1 Ochotona princeps
TGCCCTTTGAGTGCATTATCTAGGAATGAACCTGGTAGAGCATCCCACACAAACGAATGCTCCACATGCGGGTTTCACATGCCACCAACTCCACATTCACAGGCAACTTCAGCGCCACAGCCGTTTTCAGATAGCCCTCAATGCAAAGGCTCTAGACGCAAATATTGGTGTGAGAGCTAATTCAATCAAGGAAACACTTCATGTTGGTGAAGGGCATATTGAAGAAGCATCAGCCGAGTTTTTCTTGTGGGACAACAACTCCATTTGGCTCACTAACTTCACACATCATCAGGCTTCCAAGCAGCTCTCAAGGAAACTCAGTTTTCACACTCTATGCTTAGTGCCCTTTGAGTGCATTATCTAGGAATGAACCTGGTAGAACATCCCACACAAACGAATGCTCCACATGCGGGTTTCACATGCCACCAACTCCACATTCACAGGCAACTTCAGCGCCACAGCCGTTTCCAGATAGCCCTCAATGCAAAGGCTCCAGACACAAATATTGGTGTGGGAGCTAATTCAATCAAGGAAACACTGCATGTTGGTGAAGGGCATATTGAAGAAGGATCAGCCGAGTGGTTCTTGTGGGAGAACAACTCCATTTGGCTCACTAACTTCACACACCATCAGGCTTCCAAGCAGCTCTCAAGGAAACTCAGTTTTCACACTCTACGCTTAGTGCCCTTTGAGTGCCTAGGACTGAAATGAAGCTTGGTGATCATCCCACACAAACGAATGCTCCACATGCGGGTTTCACATGCCACCAACTCCACATTCACAGGCTACTTCAGCGCCACAGCCGTTTTCAGATAGCCCTCAATGCAAAGGCTCTAGACGCAAATATTGGTGTGAGAGCTAATTCAATCAAGGAAACACTGCATGTTGGTGAAGGGCATATTGAAGAAGGATCAACTGAGTGATTCTTGTGGGAGAACAACAGCATTTGGGTCACTAACTTCACACACCATCAGGCTTCCAAGCAGCTCTCAAGGAAACTCAGTTTTCACACTCTATGCTTAGTGCCCTTTGAGTGTATTATCTAGGAATGAACCTGGTAGAGCATCCCACACAAACGAATGCTCCACAGGCGGGTTTCACATGCCACGAACTCCACATTCACAGGCAACTTCAGCGCCACAGCCGTTTTCAGATAGCCCTCAATGCAAACGCTCCAGACGCAAATATTGGTGTGAGAGCTAACTCAATCAAGGAAACACTGCATGTTGGTGAAGGGCATATTGAAGAAGGATCAGCCGAGTGGTTCTTGTGGGAGAACAACTCCATTTGGCTCACTAACTTCACACACCATCAGGCTTCCAAGCAGCTCTCAAGGAAACTCAGTTTCACACTCTATGCTTAGTGCCCTTTGAGTGCATTATCTAGGAACGAACCTGGTAGAGAATTCCACACAAACGAATGCTCCACATGCGGGTTTCACATGCCACCAACTCCACATTCACAGGCAACTTCAGCGCCACAGCCGTTTTCAATTAGCCCTCAATGCAAAGGCTCTAGACGCAAATATTGGTGTGAGAGCTAATTCAATCAAGGAAACACTGCATGTTGGTGAAGGGCATATTGAAGAAGGATCAGCCGGGTGGTTCTTGTGGGAGAACAACTCCATTTGGCTCACTAACTTCACACACCATCAGGCTTCCAAGCAGCTCTCAACGAAACTCAGTTTTCACACTCTATGCTTAGTGCCCTTTGAGTGCCTAGGACTGAAATGAAGCTTGGTGAGCATCCCACACAAACGAATACTCCACATGCGGGTTTCACATGCCACGAACTCCACATTCACAGGCAACTTCAGCGCCACAGCCGTTTTCAGATAGCCCTCAATGCAAAGGCTCTAGACGCAAATATTGGTGTGGGAGCTAATTCAATCAAGGAAACACTGCATGTTGCTGAAGGGCATATTGAAGAAGGATCAGCCGAGTGGTTCTTGTGGGAGATCAACTCCATTTTTCTCACTAACTTCACACACCCTCAGGCTTCCAAGCTACTCTCAAGGAAACTGTTTTCACACTCTATGCTTAGTGCCCTTTGAGTGCATTATCTAGGAATGAACCTGGTAGAGCATCCCCACAAACGAATGCTCCACATGCGGGTTTCACATGCCACCAACTCCACATTCACAGGCAACTTCAGCGCCACAGCCATTTTCAGATAGCCCTCAATGCAAAGGCTCTAGACGCAAATATTGGTGTGAGAGCTAACTCAATCAAGGAAACACTGCATGTTGGTGAAGGGCATATTGAAGAAGGATCAGCCGAGTGGTTCTTGTGGGAGAACAACTCCATTTGGCTCACTAACTTCACACACAATCAGGCTTCCAAGCAGCTCTCAAGGAAACTCAGTTTTCACACTCTATGCTTAGTGCCCTTTGAGTGCATTATCTAGGAATGAACCTGGTAGAGCATCCCACACAAACGAATGCTCCACATGCGGGTTTCACATGCCACCAACTCCACATTCACAGGCAACTTCAGCGCCACAGCCGTTTTCAGATAGCCCTCAATGCAAACGCTCCAGACGCAAATATTGGTGTGAGAGCTAATTCAATCAAGGAAACACTGCATGTTGGTGAAGGGCATATTGAAGAAGGATCAGCCGGGTGGTTCTTGTGGGAGAACAACTCCATTTGCCTCAGTAACTTCACACACTATCAGGCTTCAAAGCAGCTCTCAAGGAAACTCAGTTTTCACACTCTATGCTTAGTGCCCTTTGAGTGCATTATCTAGGAATGAACCTGGTAGAGAATTCCACACAAACGAATGCTCCACATGCGGGTTTCACATGCCACCAACTCCACATTCACAGGCAACTTCAGCGCCACAGCCGTTTTCAATTAGCCCTCAATGCAAATGCTCTAGACGCAAATATTGGTGTGAGAGCTAATTCAATCAAGGAAACACTGCATGTTGGTGAAGGGCATATTGAAGAAGGATCAGCCGGGTTGTTCTTGTGGGAGAACAACTCCATTTGGCTCACTAACTTCACACACCATCAGGCTTCCAAGCAGCTCTCAACGAAACTCAGTTTTCACACTCTATGCTTAGTGCCCTTTGAGTGCCCAGGACTGAAATGAAGCTTGGTGAGCATCCCACACAAACGAATGCTCCACATGCGGGTTTCACATGCCACCAACTCCACATTCACAGGCAACTTCAGCGCCACAGCCGTTTTCAGATAGCCCTCAATGCAAAGGCTCTAGACGCAAATATTGGTGTGAGAGCTAATTCAATCAAGGAAACACTGAATGTTGGTGAAGGGCATATTGAAGAAGGATCAGCCGAGTGGTTCTTGTGGGAGAACAACTCCATTTGGCTCACTAACTTCACACACCATCAGGCTTCCAAGCAGCTCTCAAGGAAACTCAGTTTTCACACTCTATGCTTAGTGCCCTTTGAGTGCATTATCTAGGAATGAACCTGGTAGAGCATCCCACACAAACGAATGCTCCACATGCGGGTTTCACATGCCACCAACTCCACATTCACAGGCAACTTCAGCGCCACAGCCGTTTTCAGATAGCCCTCAATGCAAAGGTTCTAGACGCAAATATTGGTGTGAGAGCTAATTCAATCAAGGAAACACTGCATGTTGGTGAAGGGCATATTGAAGAAGGATCAGCCGAGTGGTTCTTGTGGGAGAACAACTCCATTTGGCTCACTAACTTCACACACCATCAGGCTTCCAAGCAGCTCTCAACGAAACTCAGTTTTCACACTCTATGCTTAGTGCCCTTTCAGTGCCTAGGACTGAAATGAAGCTTGGTGAGCATCCCACACAAACGAATGCTCCACATGCGGGTTTCACATGCCACCATCTCCACATTCACAGGCAACTTCAGCGCCACAGCCGTTTTCAATTAGCCTGAGAATGCAAAGGCTCTTGACGCAAATATTGGTGTGAGAGCTAACTCAATCAAGGAAACACTGCATGTTGGTGAAGGGCATATTGAAGAAGGATCGGCCGAGTGGTTCTTGTGGGAGAACAACTCCATTTGGCTCACTAACTTCACACACCATCAGGCTTCCAAGCAGCTCTCAACGAAACTCAGTTTTCACACTCTATGCTTAGTGCCCTTTGAGTGCCTAGGACTGAAATGAAGCTTGGTGAGCATCACACAAACGAATGCTCCACATGCGGGTTTCACATGCCACCAACTCCACATTCTCAGGCAACTTCAGCGCCACAGCCATTTTCAGATAGCCCTCAATGAAAAGGCTCTAGACGCAAATATTGGTGTGAGAGCTAATTCAATCAAGGAAACACTGCATGTTGGTGAAGGGCATATTGAAGAAGGATCAGCCGAGTGGTTCTTGTGGGAGAACAACTCCATTTGGCTCACTAACTTCACACACCATCAGGCTTCCAAGCACCTCTCAAGGAAACTTAGTTTTCACACTCTATGCTTAGTGCCCTTTGAGTGCATTATCTAGGAATGAACCTGGTAGAGAATTCCACACAAACGAATGCTCCACATGCGGGTTTCACATGCCACCAACTCCACATTCACAGGCAACTTCAGCGCCACAGCCGTTTTCAATTAGCCCTCAATGCAAAGGCTCTAGACGCAAATATTGGTGTGAGAGCTAATTCAATCAAGGAAACACTGCATGTTGGTGAAGGGCATATTGAAGAAGGATCAGCCGGGTGGTTCTTGTGGGAGAACAACTCCATTTGGCTCACTAACTTCACACACCATCAGGCTTCCAAGCAGCTCTCAACGAAACTCAGTTTTCACACTCTATGCTTAGTGCCCTTTGAGTGCCTAGGACTGAAATGAAGCTTGGTGAGCCTCCCACACAAACGAATACTCCACATGCGGGTTTCACATGCCACGAACTCCACATTCACAGGCAACTTCAGC
Source organism: Ochotona princeps (assembly GCF_030435755.1). NCBI lineage: Eukaryota > Metazoa > Chordata > Mammalia > Lagomorpha > Ochotonidae > Ochotona > Ochotona princeps. Next base: position 4,883 of record NW_026698156.1, read on the forward strand.
GCCACAGCCGTTTTCAGATAGCCCTCAATGCAAAGGCTCTAGACGCAAATATTGGTGTGGGAGCTAATTCAATCAAGGAAACACTGCATGTTGCTGAAGGGCATATTGAAGAAGGATCAGCCGAGTGGTTCTTGTGGGAGATCAACTCCATTTGGCTCACTAACTTCACACACCATCAGGCTTCCAAGCTACTCTCAAGGAAACTGTTTTCACACTCTATGCTTAGTGCCCTTTGAGTGCATTATCTAGGAATGAACCTGGTAGAGCATCCCCACAAACGAATGCTCCACATGCGGGTTTCACATGCCACCAACTCCACATTCACAGGCAACTTCAGCGCCACAGCCGTTTTCAGATAGCCCTCAATGCAAAGGCTCTAGACGCAAATATTGGTGTGAGAGCTAACTCAATCAAGGAAACACTGCATGTTGGTGAAGGGCATATTGAAGAAGGATCAGCCCAGTGGTTCTTGTGGGAGAACAACTCCATTTGGCTCACTAACTTCACACACAATCAGGCTTCCAAGCAGCTCTCAAGGAAACTCAGTTTTCACACTCTATGCTTAGTGCCCTTTGAGTGCATTATCTAGGAATGAACCTGGTAGAGAATTCCACACAAACGAATGCTCCACATGCGGGTTTCACATGCCACCAACTCCACATTCACAGGCAACTTCAGCGCCACAGCCGTTTTCAATTAGCCCTCAATGCAAAGGCTCTAGACGCAAATATTGGTGTGAGAGCTAATTCAATCAAGGAAACACTGCATGTTGGTGAAGGGCATATTGAAGAAGGATCAGCCGGGTGGTTCTTGTGGGAGAACAACTCCATTTGGCTCACTAACTTCACACACCATCAGGCTTCCAAGCAGCTCTCAACGAAACTCAGTTTTCACACTCTATGCTTAGTGCCCTTTGAGTGCCCAGGACTGAAATGAAGCTTGGTGAGCATCCCACACAAACGAATGCTCCACATGCGGGTTTCACATGCCACCAACTCCACATTCACAGGCAACTTCAGCGCCACAGCCGTTTTCAGATAGCCCTCAATGCAAAGGCTCTAGACGCAAATATTGGTGTGAGAGCTAATTCAATCAAGGAAACACTGAATGTTGGTGAAGGGCATATTGAAGAAGGATCAGCCGAGTGGTTCTTGTGGGAGAACAACTCCATTTGGCTCACTAACTTCACACACCATCAGGCTTCCAAGCAGCTCTCAAGGAAACTCAGTTTTCACACTCTATGCTTAGTGCCCTTTGAGTGCATTATCTAGGAATGAACCTGGTAGAGCATCCCACACAAACGAATGCTCCACATGCGGGTTTCACATGCCACCAACTCCACATTCACAGGCAACTTCAGCGCCACAGCCGTTTTCAGATAGCCCTCAATGCAAAGGTTCTAGACGCAAATATTGGTGTGAGAGCTAATTCAATCAAGGAAACACTGCATGTTGGTGAAGGGCATATTGAAGAAGGATCAGCCGAGTGGTTCTTGTGGGAGAACAACTCCATTTGGCTCACTAACTTCACACACCATCAGGCTCCAAGCAGCTCTCAAGGAAACTCAGTTTTCACACTCTATGCTTAGTGCCCTTTCAGTGCCTAGGACTGAAATGAAGCTTGGTGAGCATCCCACACAAACGAATGCTCCACATGCGGGTTTCACATGCCACCATCTACACATTCACAGGCAACTTCAGCGCCACAGCCGTTTTCAATTAGCCTGAGAATGCAAAGGCTCTAGACGCAAATATTGGTGTGAGAGCTAACTCAATCAAGGAAACACTGCATGTTGGTGAAGGGCATATTGAAGAAGGATCAGCCGAGTGGTTCTTGTGGGAGAACAACTCCATTTGGCTCACTAACTTCACACACCATCAGGCTTCAAAGCAGCTCTCAAGGAAACTCAGTTTTCACACTCTATGCTTAGTGCCCTTTGAGTGCCTAGGACTGAAATGAAGCTTGGTGAGCATCACACAAACGAATGCTCCACATGCGGGTTTCACATGCCACCAACTCCACATTCTCAGGCAACTTCAGCGCCACAGCCATTTTCAGATAGCCCTCAATGCAAAGGCTCTAGACGCAAATATTGGTGTGAGAGCTAATTCAATCAAGGAAACACTGCATGTGGGTGAAGGGCATATTGAAGAAGGATCAGCCGAGTGGTTCTTGTGGGAGAACAACTCCATTTGGCTCACTAACTTCACACACCATCAGGCTTCCAAGCAGCTCTCAAGGAAACTTAGTTTTCACACTCTATGCTTAGTGCCCTTTGAGTGCATTATCTAGGAATGAACCTGGTAGAGCATCCCACACAAACGAATGCTCCACATGCGGGTTTCACATGCCACCAACTCCACATTCACAGGCAACTTCAGCGCCACAGCCGTTTTCAGATAGCCCTCAATGCAAAGGCTCTAGACGCAAATATTGGTGTGAGAGCTAATTCAATCAAGGAAACACTGCATGTTGGTGAAGGGCATATTGAAGAAGGATCAGCCGAGTGGTTCTTGTGGGAGAACAACTCCATTTGCTCACTAGCTTCAAACACCATCAGGCTTCCAAGCACCTCTCAAGGAAACTCAGTTTTCACACTCTATGCTTAGTGCCCTTTGAGTGACTAGGACTGAAATGAAGCTTGGTGAGCATCCCACACAAATGAATGTTCCACATGCGGGTTTCACATGCCACGAACTCCACATTCACAGGCAACTTCAGCGCCACAGCCGTTTTCAGATAGCCCTCAATGCAAAGGCTCTAGACGCAAATATTGGTGTGAGAGCTAATTCAATCAAGGAAACACTTCATGTTGGTGAAGGGCATATTGAAGAAGGATCAGCCGAGTGTTTCTTGTGGGACAACAACTCCATTTGGCTCACTAACTTCACACATCATCAGGCTTCTAAGCAGCTCTCAAGGAAACTCAGTTTTTACACTCTATGCTTAGTGCCCTTTGAGTGCATTATCTAGGAATGAACCTGGTAGAGCATCCCACACAAACGAATGCTCCACATGCGGGTTTCACATGCCACCAACTCCACATTCACAGGCAACTTCAGCGCCACAGCCGTTTTCAGATAGCCCTCAATGCAAAGGCTCTAGACGCAAATATTGGTGTGAGAGCTAATTCAATCAAGGAAACACTGCATGTTGGTGAAGGGCATATTGAAGAAGGATCAGCCGGGTGGTTCTTGTGGGAGAACAACTCCATTTGGCTCACTAACTTCACACACCATCAGGCTTCCAAGCAGCTCTCAAGGAAACTCAGTTTTCACACTCTATGCTTAGTGCCCTTTGAGTGCATTATCTAGGAATGAACCTGGTAGAGCATCCCACACAAACGAATGCTCCACATGCGGGTTTCACATGCCACCAACTCCACATTCACAGGCAACTTCAGCGCCACAGCCGTTTTCAGATAGCCCTCAATGCAAAGGTTCTAGACGCAAATATTGGTGTGAGAGCTAATTCAATCAAGGAAACACTGCATGTTGGTGAAGGGCATATTGAAGAAGGATCAGCCGAGTGGTTCTTGTGGGAGAACAACTCCATTTGGCTCACTAACTTCACACACCATCAGGCTTCCAAGCAGCTCTCAAGGAAACTCAGTTTTCACACTCTATGCTTAGTGCCCTTTCAGTGCCTAGGACTGAAATGAAGCTTGGTGAGCATCCCACACAAACGAATGCTCCACATGCGGGTTTCACATGCCACCATCTACACATTCACAGGCAACTTCAGCGCCACAGCCGTTTTCAATTAGCCTGAGAATGCAAAGGCTCTAGACGCAAATATTGGTGTGAGAGCTAACTCAATCAAGGAAACACTGCATGTTGGTGAAGGGCATATTGAAGAAGGATCAGCCGAGTGGTTCTTGTGGGAGAACAACTCCATTTGGCTCACTAACTTCACACACCATCAGGCTTCAAAGCAGCTCTCAAGGAAACTCAGTTTTCACACTCTATGCTTAGTGCCCTTTGAGTGCCTAGGACTGAAATGAAGCTTGGTGAGCATCACACAAACGAATGCTCCACATGCGGGTTTCACATGCCACCAACTCCACATTCTCAGGCAACTTCAGCGCCACAGCCATTTTCAGATAGCCCTCAATGCAAAGGCTCTAGACGCAAATATTGGTGTGAGAGCTAATTCAATCAAGGAAACACTGCATGTGGGTGAAGGGCATATTGAAGAAGGATCAGCCGAGTGGTTCTTGTGGGAGAACAACTCCATTTGGCTCACTAACTTCACACACCATCAGGCTTCCAAGCAGCTCTCAAGGAAACTTAGTTTTCACACTCTATGCTTAGTGCCCTTTGAGTGCATTATCTAGGAATGAACCTGGTAGAGCATCCCACACAAACGAATGCTCCACATGCGGGTTTCACATGCCACCAACTCCACATTCACAGGCAACTTCAGCGCCACAGCCGTTTTCAGATAGCCCTCAATGCAAAGGCTCTAGACGCAAATATTGGTGTGAGAGCTAATTCAATCAAGGAAACACTGCATGTTGGTGAAGGGCATATTGAAGAAGGATCAGCCGAGTGGTTCTTGTGGGAGAACAACTCCATTTGCTCACTAGCTTCAAACACCATCAGGCTTCCAAGCACCTCTCAAGGAAACTCAGTTTTCACACTCTATGCTTAGTGCCCTTTGAGTGACTAGGACTGAAATGAAGCTTGGTGAGCATCCCACACAAATGAATGTTCCACATGCGGGTTTCACATGCCACGAACTCCACATTCACAGGCAACTTCAGCGCCACAGCCGTTTTCAGATAGCCCTCAATGCAAAGGCTCTAGACGCAAATATTGGTGTGAGAGCTAATTCAATCAAGGAAACACTTCATGTTGGTGAAGGGCATATTGAAGAAGGATCAGCCGAGTGTTTCTTGTGGGACAACAACTCCATTTGGCTCACTAACTTCACACATCATCAGGCTTCTAAGCAGCTCTCAAGGAAACTCAGTTTTTACACTCTATGCTTAGTGCCCTTTGAGTGCATTATCTAGGAATGAACCTGGTAGAGCATCCCACACAAACGAATGCTCCACATGCGGGTTTCACATGCCACCAACTCCACATTCACAGGCAACTTCAGCGCCACAGCCGTTTTCAGATAGCCCTCAATGCAAAGGCTCTAGACGCAAATATTGGTGTGAGAGCTAATTCAATCAAGGAAACACTGCATGTTGGTGAAGGGCATATTGAAGAAGGATCAGCCGAGTGGTTCTTGTGGGAGAACAACTCCATTTGGCTCACTAGCTTCAAACACCATCAGGCTTCCAAGCAGCTCTCAAGGAAACTCAGTTTTCACACTCTATGCTTAGTGCCCTTTCAGTGCCTAGGACTGAAATGAAGCTTGGTGAGCATCCCACACAAATGAATGCTCCACATGCGGGTTTCACATGCCACGAACTCCACATTCACAGGCAACTTCAGCGCCACAGCCGTTTTCAGATAGCCCTCAATGCAAAGGCTCTAGACGCAAATATTGGTGTGAGAGCTAATTCAATCAAGGAAACACTTCATGTTGGTGAAGGGCATATTGAAGAAGCATCAGCCGAGTTTTTCTTGTGGGACAACAACTCCATTTGGCTCACTAACTTCACACATCATCAGGCTTCCAAGCAGCTCTCAAGGAAACTCAGTTTTCACACTCTATGCTTAGTGCCCTTTGAGTGCATTATCTAGGAATGAACCTGGTAGAGCATCCCACACAAACGAATGCTCCACATGCGGGTTTCACATGCCACCAACTCCACATTCACAGGCAACTTCAGCGCCACAGCCGTTTTCAGATAGCCCTCAATGCAAATGCTCTAGACGCAAATATTGGTGTGAGAGCTAATTCAATCAAGGAAACACTGCATGTTGGTGAAGGGCATATTGAAGAAGGATCAGCCGAGTGGTTCTTGTGGGAGAACAACTCCATTTGGCTCACTAACTTCACACACCATCAGGCTTCTAAGCAGCTCTCAAGGAAACTCAGTTTTCACACTCTATGCTTAGTGCCCTTTCAGTGCCTAGGACTGAAATGAAGCTTGGTGAGCATCCCACACAAACGAATGCACCACATGCGGGTTTCACATGCCACCATCTCCACATTCACAGGCAACTTCAGCGCCACAGCCGTTTTCAATTAGCCTGAGAATGCAAAGGCTCTAGACGCAAATATTGGTGTGAGAGCTAATTCAATCAAGGAAACACTGCATGTTGGTGAAGGGCATATTGAAGAAGGATCAGCCGAGTGGTTCTTGTGGGAGAACAACTCCATTTGCCTCACTAGCTTCAAACACCATCAGGCTTCCAAGCAGCTCTCAAGGAAACTCAGTTTTCACACTCTATGCTTAGTGCCCTTTGAGTGACTAGGACTGAAATGAAGCTTGGTGAGCATCCCACACAAATGAATGCTCCACATGCGGGTTTCACATGCCACGAACTCCACATTCACAGGCAACTTCAGCGCCACAGCCGTTTTCAGATAGCCCTCAATGCAAAGGCTCTAGACGCAAATATTGGTGTGAGAGCTAATTCAATCAAGGAAACACTTCATGTTGGTGAAGGGCATATTGAAGAAGGATCAGCCGAGTGGTTCTTGTGGGACAACAACTCCATTTGGCTCACTAACTTCACACATCATCAGGCTTCTAAGCAGCTCTCAAGGAAACTCAGTTTTTACACTCTATGCTTAGTGCCCTTTGAGTGCATTATCTAGGAATGAACCTGGTAGAGCATCCCACACAAACGAATGCTCCACATGCGGGTTTCACATGCCACCAACTCCACATTCACAGGCAACTTCAGCGCCACAGCCGTTTTCAGATAGCCCTCAATGCAAAGGCTCTAGACGCAAATATTGGTGTGAGAGCTAATTCAATCAAGGAAACACTGCATGTTGGTGAAGGGCATATTGAAGAAGGATCAGCCGAGTGGTTCTTGTGGGAGAACAACTCCATTTGGCTCACTAGCTTCAAACACCATCAGGCTTCCAAGCAGCTCTCAAGGAAACTCAGTTTTCACACTCTATGCTTAGTGCCCTTTGAGTGACTAGGACTGAAATGAAGCTTGGTGAGCATCCCACACAAATGAATGCTCCACATGCGGGTTTCACATGCCACGAACTCCACATTCACAGGCAACTTCAGCGCCACAGCCGTTTTCAGATAGCCCTCAATGCAAAGGCTCTAGACGCAAATATTGGTGTGAGAGCTAATTCAATCAAGGAAACACTTCATGTTGGTGAAGGGCATATTGAAGAAGCATCAGCCGAGTTTTTCTTGTGGGACAACAACTCCATTTGGCTCACTAACTTCACACATCATCAGGCTTCCAAGCAGCTCTCAAGGAAACTCAGTTTTCACACTCTATGCTTAGTGCCCTTTGAGTGCATTATCTAGGAATGAACCTGGTAGAACATCCCACACAAACGAATGCTCCACATGCGGGTTTCACATGCCACCAACTCCACATTCACAGGCAACTTCAGCGCCACAGCCGTTTCCAGATAGCCCTCAATGCAAAGGCTCCAGACACAAATATTGGTGTGGGAGCTAATTCAATCAAGGAAACACTGCATGTTGGTGAAGGGCATATTGAAGAAGGATCAGCCGAGTGGTTCTTGTGGGAGAACAACTCCATTTGGCTCACTAACTTCACACACCATCAGGCTTCCAAGCAGCTCTCAAGGAAACTCAGTTTTCACACTCTACGCTTAGTGCCCTTTGAGGGCCAAGGACTGAAATGAAGCTTGGTGATCATCCCACACAAACGAATGCTCCACATGCGGGTTTCACATGCCACCAACTCCACATTCACAGGCAAGTTCAGCGCCACAGCCGTTTTCAGATAGCCCTCAATGCAAAGGCTCTAGACGCAAATATTGTTGTGAGAGCTAATTCAATCAAGGAAACACTGCATGTTGGTGAAGGGCATATTGAAGAAGGATCAACTGAGTGATTCTTGTGGGAGAACAACAGCATTTGGGTCACTAACTTCACACACCATCAGGCTTCCAAGCAGCTCTCAACGAAACTCTGTTTCACACTCTATGCTTAGTGCACATTGAGTGCTAGGACTGAAATGAAGCTGATAGAGCATCCCACACAAACGAATGCTCCACATGCGGGTTTCACATGCCACCAACTCCACGTTCACAGACAACTTCAGCGCCACAGCCGTTTTCACATAGCCCTCAATGCAAAGGCTCTAGACGGAAATATTGGTGTGGGAGCTAATTCAATCAAGGAAACACTGCATGTTGGTGAAGGGCATATTGAAGAAGGATCAGCCGAGTGGTTCTTGTGGGAGAACAACTCCATTTGGCTCACTAACTTCACACACCATCAGGCTTCCAAGCAGCTCTCAAGGAAACTCAGTTTTCACACTCTATGCTTAGTGCCCTTTGAGTGCCTAGGACTGAAATGAAGCTTGGTGAGCATCCCACACAAACGAATGCTCCACATGCGGGTTTCACATGCCACCAACTCCACATTCACAGGCAACTTCAGGGCCACAGCCGTTTTCAGATAGCCCTCAATGCAAAGGCTCTAGACGCAAATATTTGTGTGAGAGCTAATTCAATCAAGGAAACACTGCATGTTGGTGAAGGGCATATTGAAGAAGGATCAGCCAAGTGGTTCTTGTGGGAGAACAACTCCATTTTGCTCACTAACTTCAAACACCATCAGGCTTCCAAGCAGCTCTCAAGGAAACTCAGTTTTCACACTCTATGCTTAGTGCCCTTTGAGTGACTAGGACTGAAATGAAGCTTGGTGAGCATCCCACACAAATGAATGCTCCACATGCGGGTTTCACATGCCACGAACTCCACATTCACAGGCAACTTCAGCGCCACAGCCGTTTTCACATAGCCCTCAATGCAAAGGCTCTAGACGCAAATATTGGTGTGGGAGCTAATTCAATCAAGGAAACACTGCATGTTGGTGAAGGCATATTGAAGAATGATCAGCCGAGTGGTTCTTGTGGGTGATCAACTCCATTTGACTCACTAACTTCACACACCATCAGGCTTCCAAGCAGCTCTCAAGGAAACTCAGTTTTCACACTCTATGCTTAGTGCCCTTTGAGTGCCTAGGACTGAAATGAAGCTTGGTGAGCATCCCACACAAACGAATACTCCACATGCGGGTTTCACATGCCACGAACTCCACATTCACAGGCAACTTCAGCGCCACAGCCGTTTTCAGATAGCCCTCAATGCAAAGGCTCTAGACGCAAATATTGGTGTGAGAGCTAATTCAATCAAGGAAACACTGCATGTTGGTGAAGGGCATATTGAAGAAGGATCAGCCGGGTGGTTCTTGTGGGAGAACAACTCCATTTGGCTCACTAACTTCACACACCATCAGGCTTCCAAGCAGCTCTCAAGGAAACTCAGTTTTCACACTCTATGCTTAGTGCCCTTTGAGTGCATTATCTAGGAATGAACCTGGTAGAGCATCCCACACAAACGAATGCTCCACATGCGGGTTTCACATGCCACCAACTCCACATTCACAGGCAACTTCAGCGCCACAGCCGTTTTCAGATAGCCCTCAAAGCAAAGGCTCTAGATGCAAATATTGGTGTGAGAGCTAATTCAATCAAGGAAACACTGCATGTTGGTGAAGGGCATATTGAAGAAGAAGGATCAGCCGAGTGGTTCTTGTGGGAGAACAACTCCATTTGGCTCACTAACTTCACACACCATCAGGCTTCCAAGCAGCTCTCAAGGAAACTCAGTTTTCACACTCTATGCTTACTGCCCTTTGAGTGCATTATCAAGGAATGAACCTGGTAGAGCATCCCACACAAACGAATGCTCCACATGCGGGTTTCACATGCCACCAACTCGACATTCATAGGCACCTGCAGTGCCACAGCCGTTTTCAGATAGCCCTCAATGCAAAGGCTCTAGATGCAAATATTGGTGTGAGAGCTAATTCAATCAAGGAAACACTGCATGTTGGTGAAGGGCATATTGAAGAAGAAGGATCAGCCGAGTGGTTCTTGTGGGAGAACAACTCCATTTGGCTCACTAACTTCACACACCATCAGGCTTCAAAGCAGCTCTCAAGGAAACTCAGTTTCACACTCTATGCTTAGTGCCCTTTGAGTGCCTAGGACTGAAATGAAGCTTGGTGAGCATCCCACACAAACGAATGCTCCACATGTGGGTTTCACATGCCACCAACTCCACATTCACAGGCAACTTCAGCGCCACAGCCGTTTTCAGATAGCCCTCAATGCAAAGGCTCCAGACACAAATATTGGTGTGAGAGCTAATTCAATCAAGGAAACACTGCATGTTGGTGAAGGGCATATTGAAGAAGGATCAGCTGAGTGGTTCTTGTGGGAGAACAACTCCATTTGGCTCACTAACTTCACACACCATCAGGCTTCCAAGCAGCTCTCAAGGAAACTCAGTTTTCACACTCTATGCTTAGTGCCCTTTGAGTGCATTATCTAGGAATGAACCTGGTAGAGCATCCCACACAAACGAATGCTCCACATGCGGGTTTCACATGCCACCAACTCCACATTCACAGGCAACTTCAGCGCCACAGCCGTTTTCAGATAGTCCTCAATGCAAAGGCTCTAGACGCAAATATTGGTGTGAGAGCTAATTCAATCAAGGAAACACTGTATGTTGGTGAAGGGCATATTGAAGAAGGATCAGCTGAGTGGTTCTTGTGGGAGAACAACTCCATTTGGCTCACTAACTTCACACACCATCAGGCTTCCAAGCAGCTCTCAAGGAAACTCAGTTTTCACACTCTATGCTTAGTGCCCTTTGAGTGCATTATCTAGGAATGAACCTGGTAGAGCATCCCACACAAACGAATGCTCCACATGCGGGTTTCACATGCCACCAACTCCACATTCACAGGCAAGTTCAGCGCCACAGCCGTTTTCAGATAGTCCTCAATGCAAAGGCTCTAGACGCAAATATTGGTGTGAGAGCTAATTCAATCAAGGAAACACTGTATGTTGGTGAAGGGCATATTGAGGAAGGATCAGCCGAGTGGTTCTTGTGGGAGAACAACTCCATTTGGCTCACTAACTTCACACATCATCAGGCTTCCAAGCAGCTCTCAAGGAAACTCAGTTTTCACACTCTATGCTTAGTGCCCTTTGAGTGCCTAGGACTGAAATGAAGCTTGGTGAGCATCCCACACAAACGAATGCTCCACATGCGGGTTTCACATGCCACCAACTCCACATTCACAGGCAACTTCAGCGCCACAGCCGTTTTCAGATAGCCCTCAATGCAAAGGCTCTAGACGCAAATATTGGTGTGAGAGCTAATTCAATCAAGGAAACACTGCATGTTGGTGAAGGGTATATTGAAGAAGGATCAGCCGAGTGGTTCTTGTGGGAGAACAACAGCATTTGGCTCACTAACTTCACACACCATCAGGCTTCCAAGCAGCTCTCAAGGAAACTCAGTTTTCACACTCTATGCTTAGTGCCCTTTGAGTGCATTATCAAGGAATGAACCTGGTAGAGCATCCCACACAAATGAATGCTCCACATGCGGGTTTCACATGCCACCAACTCCACATTCACAGGCAACTTCAGTGCCACAGCCGTTTTCAGATAGCCCTCAATGCAAAGGCTCTCGACGCAAATATTGGTGTGAGAGCTAATTCAAACAAGGAAACACTGCATGTTCGTGAAGGGCATATTGAAGAAGGATCAGCCGAGTGGTTCTTGTGGGAGAACAACTCCATTTGGCTCACTAACTTCACACACCCTCAGGCTTCCAAGCAGCTCTCAAGGAAACTCAGTTTTCACACTCTATGCTTAGTGCCCTTTGAGTGCATTATCAAGGAATGAACCTGGTAGAGCATCCCACACAAACGAATGCTCCACATGCAGGTTTCACATGCCACCAACTCGACATTCATAGGCACCTGCAGTGCCACAGCCGTTTTCAGATAGCCCTCAATGCAAAGGCTCTAGATGCAAATATTGGTGTGAGAGCTAATTCAATCAAGGAAACACAGCATGTTGGTGAAGGGCATATTGAAGAAGGATCAGCCGAGTGGTTCTTGTGGGAGAACAACTCCATTTGGCTCACTAACTTCACACACCATCAGGCTTCCAAGCAGCTCTCAAGGAAACTCGGTTTTCACACTCTATGCTTAGTGCCCTTTGTGTGCATTATCTAGGAATGAACCTGGTAGAGCATCCCACACAAACGAATGCTCCACATGCGGGTTTCACATGCCACCAACTCCACATTCATAGGCAACTTCAGCACCACAGCTGTTTTCAGATAGCCCTCAATGCAAAGGCTCTAGACGCAAATATTGCTGTGAGAGCTAATTCAATCAAGGAAACACTGCATGTTGGTGAAGGGCATATTGAAGAAGGATCAGCCGAGTGGTTCTTTTGGGAGGTCAACTCCATTTGGCTCACTAACTTCACACACCATCAGGCTTCCAAGCAGCTCTCAAGGAAACTCAGTTTCACACTCTATGCTTAGTGCCCTTTGAGTGCCTAGGACTGAAATGAAGCTTGGTGAGCATCCCACACAAACGAATGCTCCACATGTGGGTTTCACATGCCACCAACTCCACATTCACAGGCAACTTCAGCGCCACAGCCGTTTTCAGATAGCCCTCAATGCAAAGGCTCCAGACACAAATATTGGTGTGAGAGCTAATTCAATCAAGGAAACACTGCATGTTCGTGAAGGGCATATTGAAGAAGGATCAGCCGAGTGGTTCTTGTGGGAGAACAACTCCATTTGGCTCACTAACTTCACACACCATCAGGCTTCCAAGCAGCTCTCAAGGAAACTCAGTTTTCACACTCTATGCTTAGTGCCCTTTGAGTGCATTATCTAGGAATGAACCTGGTAGAGCATCCCACACAAACGAATGCTCCACATGCGGGTATCACATGCCACCAACTCCACATTCATAGGCAACTTCAGCTCCACAGCTGTTTTCAGATAGCCTGAGAATGCAAAGGCTCTAGATGCAAATATTGGTGTGAGAGCTAATTCAATCAAGGAAACACTGCATGTTGCTGTAGGGCATATTGAAGAAGGATCAGCCGAGTGGTTCTTGTGGGAGAACAACTCCATTTGGCTCACTAACTTCACACACCATCAGGCTTCCAAGCAGCTCTCAAGGAAACTCAGTTTTCACACTCAATGCTTAGTGCCCTTTGAGTGCTTTATCTGGGAATGAACCTGGTAGAGCATCCCACACAAACGAATGCTCCACATGTGGGTTTAACATGCCATCAACTCCACATTCTCAGGCAACTTCAGCGCCACAGCCGTTTTCAGATAGCCCTCAATGCAAAGGCTCTAGACGCAAATATTGGTGTGAGAGCTAATTCAATCAAGGAAACACTGCATGTTGGTGAAGGGCATATTGAAGAAGGATCAGCCGAGTGGTTCTTGTGGGAGAACAACTCCATTTGGCTCACTAACTTCACACACCATCAGGCTTCCATGCAGCTCTCAAGGAAACTCAGTTTTCACACTCTATGCTTAGTGCCCTTTGAGTGCATTACCTAGGAATGAACCTGGTAGAGCATCCCACACAAACGAATGCTCCACATGCGGTTTCACATGCCACCAACTCCACATTCACAGGCAACTTCAGCGCCACAGCCGTTTTCAGATAGCCTGAGAATGCAAAGGGTCTAGTCACAAATATTGGTGTGGAAGCTAATTCAATCAAGGAAACACTGCATGTTGGTGAAGGGCATATTGAAGAAGGATCAGCCGAGTGGTTCTTGTGGAAGAACAACTCCATTTGGCTCACTAACTTCACACACCCTCAGGCTTCCAAGCAGCTCTCAAGGAAACTCAGTTTTCACACTCTATGCTTAGTGCCCTTTGAGTGCACTATCTAGGAATGAACTTGGTAGAGCATCCCACAGAAACGAATGCTCCACATCGGGTTTCACATGCCACCAACTCCACATTCACAGGCAACTTCAGCGCCACAGCCGTTTTCAGATAGCCCTCAATGAAAAAGGCTCTAGACGCAAATATTGGTGTGAGAGCTAATTCAATCAAGGAAACACTGCATGTTCGTGAAGGGCATATTGAAGAATGATCAGCCGAGTGGTTCTTGTGGGAGAACAACTCCATTTGGCTCACTAACTTCACACACCCTCAGGCTTCCAAGCAGCTCTCAACGAAACTCAGTTTCACACTCTATGCTTAGTGCCCTTTGAGTGCCTAGGACTGAAATGAAGCTTGGTGAGCATCCCACACAAACGAATGCTCCACATGCGGGTTTCACATGCCACCAACTCCACATTCACAGGCAGCTTCAGCGCCACAGCCATTTTCAGATAGCCTGAGAATGCAAAGGCTCCAGACACAAATATTGGTGTGAGAGCTAATTCAATCAAGGAAACACTGCATGTTGGTGAAGGGCATATTGAAGAAGGATCAGCCGAGTAGTACTTGTGGGAGAACAACTCCATTTGACTCACTAACTTCACACACCATCAGGCTTCCAAGCAGCTCTCAAGGAAACTCGGTTTTCACACTCTATGCTTAGTGCCCTTTGAGTGAATTATCTAGGAATGAACCTGGTAGAGCATTCCACACAAACGAATGCTCCACATGCGGGTTTCACATGCCACCAACTCCACATTCATAGGCAACTTCAGCACCACAGCTGTTTTCAGATAGCCCTCAATGCAAAGGCTCTAGATGCAAATATTGCTGTGAGAGCTAATTCAATCAAGGAAACACTGCATGTTGGTGAAGGGCATATTGAAGAAGGATCAGCCGAGTGGTTCTTGTGGGAGGTCAACTCCATTTGGCTCACTAACTTCACACACCATCAGGCTTCCAAGCAGCTCTCAAGGAAACTCAGTTTCACACTCTATGCTTAGTGCCCTTTCAGTGCCTAGGACTGAAATGAAACTTGGTGAGCATCCCACACAAACGAATGCTCTACATGTGGGTTTCACATGCCACCAACTCCACATTCACAGGCAACTTCAGCGCCACAGCCGTTTTCAGATAGCCCTCAATGCAAAGGCTCCAGACACAAATATTGGTGTGAGAGCTAATTCAATCAAGGAAACACTGCATGTTGCGGAAGGGCATATTGAAGAAGGATCAGCCGAGTGGTTCTTGTGGGAGAACAACTCCATTTGGCTCACTAACTTCACACACCATCAGGCTTCCAAGCAGCTCTCAACGAAACTCTGTTTCACACTCTATGCTTACTGCCCTTTGAGTGCCTAGGACTGGAATGAACCTGGTAGAGCATCCCACACAAACGAATGCTCCACATGCGGGTTTCACATGCCACCAACTCCACATTCACAGGCAACTTCAGCGCCACAGCCGTTTTCAGATACCCCTCAAAGCAAAGGCTCTAGACACAAATATTGCTGTGAGAGCTAATGCAATCAAGGAAACACTGCATGTTGGTGAAGGGCATATTGAAGAAGGATCAGCTGAGTGGTTCTTTGGGAGAACAACTCCATTTGGCTCACTAACTTCACACACCATCAGGCTTCCAAGCAGCTCTCAAGGAAACTCAGTTTTCACACTCTATGCTTAGTGCCCTTTGAGTGCATTATCTAGGAATGAACCTGGTAGAGCATCCCACACAAACGAATGCTCCACATGCGGGTTTCACATGCCACCAACTCCACATTCACAGGCAACTTCAGCGCCACAGCCGTTTTCAATTAGCCCTCAATGCAAAGGCTCTAGACGCAAATATTGGTGTGAGAGCTAATTCAATCAAGGAAACACTGCATGTTGGTGAAGGGCATATTGAAGAAGGATCAGCCGAGTGGTTCTTGTGGGAGAACAACTCCATTTGGCTCACTAACTTCACACACCATCAGGCTTCCAAGCAGCTATCAAGGAAACTCAGTTTTCACACTCTATGCTTAGTGCCCTTTCAGTGCCTAGGACTGAAATGAAGCTTGGTGAGCATCCCACACAAACGAATGCTCCACATGCGGGTTTCACATGCCACCAACTCCGCATTCACAGGCAACTTCAGCGCCACAGCCGTTTTCAGATAGCCCTCAATGCAAAGGCTCTAGACGCAAATATTGGTGTGAGAGCTAATTCAATCAAGGAAACACTGCATGTTGGTGAAGGGCATATTGAAGAAGGATCAACTGAGTGATTCTTGTGGGAGAACAACAGCATTTGGGACACTAACTTCACACACCATCAGGCTTCCAAGCAGCTCTCAAGGAAACTCAGTTTTCACACTCTATGCTTAGTGCCCTTTTTGTGCCTAGGACTGAAATGAAGCTTGGTGAGCATCCCACACAAACGAATGCTCCACATGCGGGTTTCACATGCCACCAACTCCACATTCACAAGCAACTTCAGCGCCACAGCCTTTTTGAGATAGCCCTCAATGCAAAGGCTCTAGACGCAAATATTGGTGTGAGAGCTAACTCAATCAAGGAAACACAGCATGTTGGTGAAGGGCATATTGAAGAAGGATCAGCCGAGTGGTTCTTTTGGGAGAACAACTCCATTTGGCTCACTAACTTCACACACCATCAGGCTTCCAAGCAGCTCTCAAGGAAACTCAGTTTTCACACTCTATGCTTAGTGCCCTTTGAGTGCATTATCTAGGAATGAACCTGGTAGAGCATCCCACACAAACGAATGCTCCACATGCGGGTATCACATGCCACCAACTCCACATTCACAGGCAACATCAGCTCCACAGCCGTTTTGAGATAGCCCTCAATGCAAAGGCTCTAGACGCAAATATTGTTGTGAGAGCTAATTCAATCAAGGAAACACTGCATATTGGTGAAGGGCATATTGAAGAAGGATCAGCCGAGTGGTTCTTGTGGGAGAACAACTCCATTTGGCTCACTAACTTCACACACCCTCAGGCTTCCAAGCAGCTCTCAAGGAAACTCAGTTTTCACACTCTATGCTTAGTGCCCTTTGAGTGACTAGGACTGAAATGAAGCTTGGTGAGCATCCCACACAAATGAATGCTCCACATGCGGGTTTCACATGCAACCAACTCCACATTCACAGGCAACTTCAGCGCCACAGCCGTTTGCAGATAGCCCTCAATGCAAAGCCTCTCGATGCAAATATTGGTGTGAGAGCTAATTCAATCAAGGAAACACTGCATGTTGGTGAAGGGCATATTGAAGAAGGATCAGCCGAGTGGTTCTTGTGGGAGAACAACTCCATTTGGCTCACTAACTTCACACACCATCAGACTTCCAAGCAGCTCTCAAGGAAACTCAGTTTTCACACTCTATGCTTAGTGCCCTTTCAGGGCAATATCTAGGAATGAACCTGGTAGAGCATCCCACACAAACAAATGCTATACATGCGGGTTTCACATGCCACCAACTCCACATTCACAGGCAACTTCAGGGCCACAGCCGTTTTCAGATAGCCCTCAATGCAAATGCTCTAGACGCAAATATTGGTGTGAGAGCTAATTTAATCAAGGAAACACTGAATGTTGGTGAAGGGCATATTGAAGAGGAATCAGCCGAGTATTCTTGTGGGAGAACAACTCCATTTGGCTCACTAACTTCACACACCATCAGGCTTCCAAGCAGCTCTCAAGGAAACTCAGTTTCACACTCTATGCTTAGTGCCCTTTCAGTGCCTAGGACTGAAATGAAGCTTGGTGAGCATCATACACAAACGAATGCTCCACATGCGGGTTTCACATGCCACCAACTCCACATTCACAGGCAACTTCAGCGCCACAGCCTTTTTGAGATAGCCCTCAATGCAAAGGCTCTAGACGCAAATATTGGTGTGAGAGCTAATTCAATCAAGGAAACACTGCATGTTGGTGAAGGGCATATTGAAGAAGGATCAGCCGAGTGGTTCTTGTGGGAGAACAACTCCATTTGGCTCACTAACTTCACACACCATCAGACTTCCAAGCAGCTCTCAAGGAAACTCAGTTTTCACACTCTATGCTTAGTGCCCTTTGAGTAAATTATCTAGGAATGAACCTGGTAGAGCATCTCACACAAACGAATGCTCCACATGCGGGTTTCACATGCCATCATCTCCACATTCACAGGCAACTTCAGCACCACAGCCGTTTTCAGATAGCCCTCAATGCAAAGGCTCTAGACGCAAATATTGGTGTGGGAGCTAATTCAATCAAGGAAACACTGCATGTTGCTGAAGGGCATATTGAAGAAGGATCAGCCGAGTGGTTCTTTTGGGAGGTCAACTCCATTTGGCTCACTAACTTCACACACCCTCAGGCTTCCAAGCAGCTCTCAAGGAAACTCAGTTTCACACTCTATGCTTAGTGCCCTTTTTGTGCCTAGGACTGAAATGAAGCTTGGTGAGCATCCCACACAAACGAATGCTCCACATGCGGGTTTCACATGCCACCAATTCCACATTCACAGGCAACTTCAGCACCACAGCCAATTTCAGATAGCCCTCAACGCAAAGGCTCTAGACACAAATATTGGTGTGAGAGCTAATTCAATCAAGGAAACACTGCATGTTCGTGAAGGGCATATTGAAGATGGATCAGCCGAGTGGTTCTTGTGGGAGAACAACTCCATTTGGCTCACTAACTTCACACACCATCAGGCTTCCAAGCAGCTCTCAAGGAAACTCAGTTTTCACACTCTATGCTTAGTGCCCTTTTTGTGCCTAGGACTGAAATGAAGCTTGGTGAGCATCCCATACAAACGAATGCTCCACATGCGGGTTTCACATGCCACCAACTCCACATTCACAAGCAACTTCAGCGCCACAGCCTTTTTGAGATAGCCCTCAATGCAAAGGCTCTAGACGCAAATATTGGTGTGAGAGCTAACTCAATCAAGGAAACACAGCATGTTGGTGAAGGGCATATTGAAGAAGGATCAGCCGAGTGGTTCTTGTGGGAGAACAACTCCATTTGGCTCACTAACTTCACACACCATCAGGCTTCCAAGCAGCTCTCAAGGAAACTCAGTTTCACACTCTATGCTTAGTGCCCTTTGAGTGCATTATCTAGGAATGAACCTGGTAGAGCATCCCACACAAACGAATGCTCCACATGCGGGTATCACATGCCACCAACTCCACATTCACAGGCAACTTCAGCTCCACAGCCGTTTTGAGATAGCCCTCAATGCAAAGGCTCTAGACGCAAATATTGTTGTGAGAGCTAATTCAATCAAGGAAACACTGCATATTGGTGAAGGGCATATTGAAGAAGGATCAGCCCAGTGGTTCTTGTGGGAGAACAACTCCATTTGGCTCACTAACTTCACACACCCTCAGGCTTCCAAGCAGCTCTCAAGGAAACTCAGTTTTCACACTCTATGCTTAGTGCCCTTTGAGTGCCTAGGACTGAAATGAAGCTTGGTGA